>NC_091211.1:18410219-18565024 GCF_040958095.1 Procambarus clarkii
ATTAACACGATGTACTGAACGGGGTGAGAATAGCTTGAGCTACCTCATCAACCCGTCCTCTTAAAAATAACGTCACTTTTGGCTCGTATGCGCACTACGGCCAAATTTGGACGTAATTTGAAATGAAATCGACTCACAAAAGTGACGTCCTGTTCCGTTTTCTGTTTGAGTCGTCCGGCCTACGCGCAGAGGTTATGAGAGGACACTTTAAATTACCGTTTTCCATAACGTTTTGAAACTTTATGAGAATTTCCTGCCCACCTAACTTATCAGAGGACCCTTAACTTACTGTTGTTGAAAAACAAAATTCCAAATTTATTTTCATTTTTTTTTCAATTTCAAATTACGTCCAAAGTCGGCCATACGGGCAAACGGCCAAAAGCGACGTTCTTTTTAAGAGGACAGGTTGGACTGGAAACGTGGAGTGGAGTACTGTAAAGCCTCATCTTGCGGCCAACACTTTAGTCATATACATTAACGACATAGGTGAGGAAATTACTAACCACGTTATCATACTGGTAGATAGCACAAAGGTCAATTGTTATGTAGGAGAATAAATGATATTGTGGCCTTGCAAAGTAATCTACATAAACTGTAGAAATGGTCAGACGACTGACAAATGCTTTTCAATATTGAAAATTCTTAGAACTTAGAATAATAATGCCTGAAGACCTAACGTTTATAATACTACAAGAATAATAATAATACTGCAGCAATAATAATAATAAGAACAACAAAATAATAATAATAATGCTAAAATAAATTTAAATTGAAATTGAAATAAGTTTATTGATGTAAAATACACACAAAGGGATGAGGTAAATTTTGTTTTTCAACAACAGTAAGTTAAGGGTCCTCTGATAAGTTAGGTGGGCAGGAAATTCTCATAAAGTTTCAAAACGTTATGAAAAACGGTAATTTAAAGTGTCCTCTCATAACCTCTGCGCGTAGGCCGGACGACTCAAACAGAAAACGGAACAGAACGTCACTTTTGTGAGTCGATTTCATTTCAAATTACGTCCAAATTTGGCCGTAGTGCGCACACGAGCCAAAAGTGACGTTATTTTTAAGAGGACGGGTTGTCCAGTCGGCTGATCATTTGCTTTCTTTGTTCTGACCATTGTTTGAGCCATGGAAGTATTTTACTCTTTTTTTTTGAGATATATACAAGAGTTGTTACATTCTTGTAGAGCCACTAGTACGCGTAGCGTTTCGGGCAGGTCCCTGGAATACGATCCCCTGCCGCGAAGAATCCTTGTTACAACCAAGTACACATTTTACTGTTGAGTTAAACAGAGGCTACAGTTAAGGATTTGCGCCCAGTAAATCCTCCCCGGCCAGGATACGAACCCATGACAAAGCGCTCTCGGAACGCCAGGCGAGTGTCTTACCACTGCCCCACGGAGACTTTCGTGTATTTATTCCATGTGCTCGCAGTTTCTGTGCCAGTTTTGCGTGTGATACTGTATAAAATGCTTTACAGAATTCCTTGTACACTACATCTACTGGAACTCCCTTGTACTGTCAAGTTCCAAATACGTGAGCAGGTTAATTTGGCATATTTCACCTTTTACAAAACATGGCTGTGACGTGCTTATCTCTGAAGCTAGACACAGATATAGTGAAATAATCAATGAGGGAGTCAGAGTTTGTCTCCTGTGGATTCCTTCCCATATTGGTCTCCGAATGCATGATAGAACTGATGAGTTGGCCAAGACTTTTGCTCGTAAAGAGAGAATTGATTACCAACTTGGACTGCCTTTGAGCAGCCTGAGGGCAGCAATATCCCAAGAACATCGACTAAATTTCGGAGACTTGAGGCAAAGTAAAATTCACACCAGTTACTCCATCTATCATCATTCTATTATGTAGGAAGAACCGCACGTCTATGGGTCATCCAATAATGTTAGCAGACTTCTAGATGTTACCACTGCTAGGCTTAGGCTCGGCTACAAGTACCTCTGGGAATTTGTAACATCTGCCGATGTAGATTTGACTAAATGCAAACTCTGTCAGCAGAACTATTCGCATACTTTGCATCATTATATAATGGAATGTGAAAAAATCGAGGAATTTATTGATAACACCATCAATAGTGTCCAAGGAATGTGTAAGTACTTCATTCATAATGATGTGCTGCCCGAAATCTTAGCGAAGTATCCAAAATTTGCTTACTGTAGGTAATGCATGCACATGACTGTAAAGCTGCCGCCCAGTTGGGTGGGTGTGCAGCAAGACTAGTAACTGTGTGACTCACCATAGATGTAAAGTGCCTTGTATAGTGACTGTTGTGAGCCTCTTGTTGATCACTTGTGACACAAAAGATTTTTGATGTGTGTATTTGTGTGGGTGATTAAATATGTATGTATATATGTATACGTATATATATATATATATATATATATATATATATATATATATATATATATATATATATATATATATATATATATATATATATATATATATATATATAACTGAAAACTCACACCCCAGAAGTGACTCGAACCCATACTCCCACAACTGGTATGTACAGGGACGCCTTAATCCGCTTGACCATCACGACCGGACAAAAGGAAGTGATAGCCGAGGCTATATGAACCACTTCCCCGCCGGCACTCGGATGGTAATCTTGGGCATAGCATTTTATCAAATCACCTCATTCTTTGGGGCACACGTGAGGAACACAAATGCAAACAAGCCTGAATGGTCCCCAGGACTATATACAACTGAAAACTCACACCCCAGAAGTGACTCGAACCCATACTCCCACAACTGGTATGTACAGGGACGCCTTAATCCGCTTGACCATCACGACCGGACAAAAGGAAGTGATAGCCGAGGCTATATGAACCACTTCCCCGCCGGCACTCGGATGGTAATCTTGGGCATAGCATTTTATCAAATCACCTCATTCTTTGGGGCACACGTGAGGAACACAAATGCAAACAAGCCTGAATGGTCCCCAGGACTATATACAACTGAAAACTCACACCCCAGAAGTGACTCGAACCCATACTCCCACAACTGGTATGTACAGGGACGCCTTAATCCGCTTGACCATCACGACCGGACAAAAGGAAGTGATAGCCGAGGCTATATGAACCACTTCCCCGCCGGCACTCGGATGGTAATCTTGGGCATAGCATTTTATCAAATCACCTCATTCTTTGGGGCACACGTGAGGAACACAAATGCAAACAAGCCTGAATGGTCCCCAGGACTATATACAACTGAAAACTCACACCCCAGAAGTGACTCGAACCCATACTCCCACAACTGGTATGTACAGGGACGCCTTAATCCGCTTGACCATCACGACCGGACAAAAGGAAGTGATAGCCGAGGCTATATGAACCACTTCCCCGCCGGCACTCGGATGGTAATCTTGGGCATAGCATTTTATCAAATCACCTCATTCTTTGGGGCACACGTGAGGAACACAAATGCAAACAAGCCTGAATGGTCCCCAGGACTATATACAACTGAAAACTCACACCCCAGAAGTGACTCGAACCCATACTCCCACAACTGGTATGTACAAAATACCAGTATGGTATTGGTATGATAAAAATTGGTATGATAAAATGCTATGCCCAAGATTACCATCTTGAGATGGTAAGAGAGAGATTTCTGCCTTTCGTAAGGATGGGGATGACATTTGCAAATATCCAATGTAGGGAATATTTTTCCTTGATATAGAGATTTTCTGAATAGGAGTTTCAGTGGCCGACACAGTTCATCGGCCAGTTCCCTTACGATTTTCGATTGAATTCCACCTCACCTGGAGCTTTTGATCCCTTTAATTTGTTGTTGTTCTTCCTGATTATTTTGCACGTAATGGAGGTCACCCCTTACCTCATTATGTCTTTCTGCTTCAAACATCTCTGTGGGCGTTGTGATGTTGTCTTCGGCTGTAATAGTCATTCGGCTGCCTTTTTATCGTCAATTATAGCTTTCTGATCTCTTGTTTCAAGGACCCTGCTTGCCTTTTGTTTTAGTTTTACACTTTATAAAAGCATAAAAGTACTTGGGATCTTGCGGTTCATCAAAATTCTGCTACCCAGGAAGTCATATATATGAGCAAAATGAAACATTGAAAGAAAACTTGTTCAAAACATTAAGAAAGATCTCAAGTCCTTTTATGTTTATACTAGAGGGCGTACCTGGCCATGCTTGGGGCAATGGATGACACATCTTCACTGCACACTATAAATGCTGGTTAGCATTGTAAATGTGTGGCCACGTTTGTGGTAGAAAATAATAATAATAATAATAATAAAATGCACACTATCTTCATCATGGAAACCATTTACATTTCACATGAACTTCACCACTGTAACCATATTTACTACGCATTATATTCCTCACTGTAACCATCTTGATTACACACAATCATCCTCACTGTAACCATCTTGATTACACACAGTCATCCTCACTGTAACCATCCACCATACACGACCTCCATTACTGTAACCAATATACACTACACACACTTCATTATTCAATACTTTCTGGAGGTTTGGTTATAGAGTTTTGATTTTTCAAAGAGAATTGGTCATTTACCCACCGCCTTCCCTATCTGCATTATACTTCACTACCTACTCTACCCTTCACCTATCTTCTTTCCCCTTCACCTTCCCTACCCTTCACCACCTTCCCTACCATCCACCATCTTCCCTCCCCTTCACCACTTTCCCTACCCTTCACCACCTTCCCTACCCTTCACTACCTTCCCTACCATCCACCACCTTCTCTACCCTTCACCATCTTCCCTCCCCTTCACCACTTTCCCTACCCTTCACCACCTTCCCTACCCTTCACTACCTTCCCTACCATCCACCACCTTCCCTACCATCCACCACCTTCTCTACCCTTCACCATCTTCCCTCCCCTTCACCACTTTCCCTACCCTTCACCATCTTCCCTACCCTTCACCACCTTCCCTACCCTCCACCACCTTCCCTACCCTTCACCACCTTCCCTACCTTCCACCACCTTCACTACCCTTCACCACCTTCCCTACCCTTCACCACCTTCCCTACCCTTCACCACCTTCCCTGCCCTCCACCACCTTCCCTACCCTCCACCACCTTCCCTACCCTCCACCACTTTCCCTTCATCACTGTAACCATCATCAATAAATAAACTAAGACAAGCTAATATTTAATATTTATGTGATGATCACCTATGATCATCCCTGACCACTCACCAGTCACCCTGTAAAGCGTGATCAGACCAGCCTGAAGCATCTTGCCTCCAACAGTCATTCTTTTGTTTTTAAGAGATAAAAGTTAATATTGTTCTTTTGTGGCTCTCTTACTCTATAGGATTTTTAATGCGTTATCACATCCTCCAGAGGTTCTTATTTGCTAGAGCTCTTTTTAACTGCCTTCTTATCCATCTGGTTCTTTTCTGTTTCCCTCTCCTTTGACACGTTTCTTAATATGTTAATCTTCGTGAAATTATCCCATGCTGCTTTGATGTCTTGATATCCTATTCACTGTCTTCATTAGTTAATTTTGCAATTCCACTCATTCTTTATCTCCTCGAAAAAGTAAGTCATCATCATCATCTTGGTCATTTATATGGGTTCTAGAATTACATTATATCTTAGGATGTAATAATCACATAGTGGGGAGCTTCCCTCCTAACTGGATTTGATTGGTCATGCCTTCATCTATTATTAGTGCAGGCTCTAGATTACTCTTACCTTGGATGGACTCGTATGCTGTACGGTAAAGGAGTTCTGTTCTAAGTCAAGGAATTGCTTTCCTTTTATTGGTGATGTTAATTTTTTTTTTTTTTTTTTTTTTTTTTTTTTTTTTTTTTTTTTTTTTTTTTTTTTTTTTTTTTTTTTTTTTTTTTTTTGAGATATATACAAGAGTTTTTACATTCTTGTACACCCACTATTACGCGTAGCGTTTCGGGCAGGTCCTTGGAATACGATCCCTTGCCGCGAAGAATCGTTTTTTCATCCAAGTACACATTTTACTGTTGCGTTAAACAGAGGCTACAGTTAAGGAATTGCGCCCAGTAAATCCTCCTCGGCCAGGATACGAACCCATGACATAGCGCTCGCGGAACGCCAGGCGAGTGTCTTACCACTACACCACGGAGACTGCTAAATTCACCCAATCTGTTGACTCGTGGTTAAACTCCCCCATTATAAGAGCTTGTGCATCAGTTGCTGTTTTTATCACAGGATGCAGGTCTGTAGCTTCCTCTGCTATTGCTGTGTGCTCTTGCCAGAACATTGTTTACAGCACCTTGGGGAAAATGTAGGTTGCATCCAAAAACTGGGTTTTAATACACTTACACATACTGAATATTGGATCTTTCCTTCACTTTCATTCAAGCACTACGGTATTGTAGCAAAGTTTCTCCAAAGTTAATGTCTCCTTGGAGGATAATCTGTACTGGGTTTTCTAGGTTTTCTCAATACAGTACTGTATTTCTTATCTGTTAAGTGAATTTCTCTTCACTTCTCTTCCAACAGAGAAGTTTGAGTTTGTTTTTTACTCACTACCAAGTGATGTCATTTCATTGGGATACTGTCAGAAAAGAAGATGGAATTTGTGTGCTTTAATTGAAAGAATTCAGTAACATTTAGTGAGAACACCTTAATGAGAATGACTAAGGACATTATGAAACTTACGATAAATTTCCAACCGTGTATTTGAAGTGTAATGCTAGGTTGCAAGAGACAATTATTAATACATAAATTGTGTACATGTAACTTACCTTGATTATGTACAGAGGCCTGTGATATCAGATATTTAGCTAACGCTCTTATCACGAATCCATATATTGCATTCCATCATGTGTATAACAATGCCCCCAAATATGTGAAACGGGGAAGCGAGATGGTATTAAAAGGCATAGGAGTCACATGTGGTCCTGACCCTACTTATTACGATTATTGCAGGTAAGGTGCCATGTATAAGTCATGTGTCTAACAGCTGCCTCACCATTGAAAACAGATCTGCAGCTAAAGAAAACAAATCTGATTGGCCCCCACTTGAGATGCCAAGAAAAATTGTTTAATTTGTTTTGGAGAAATCTGTCTCTGCCCACAGGACTGAGAACATTCTTATTACACCCATCAAGATGCACACCTCTTATCTACAGGCACAGAGGCAAGGGCTGAGCACCAGGTCATCATCATGTCAAGTTAAAATAAATGAAAACAATATTTTAAAGTTACTGAGCACACTGAATCAGTAGTCACATTTTTTCCCGTCATTAAGAAAAAGAATCTTAGGAATCAACAAGCCCTTTCTTTTAACAAAAGATTGTGCAACCACCAGTGGCTGTTGTCACAGAATGTTGCTGCACCATTACCAGTGAATGTTGTTACACCACTACCATGAGGACACTGCCACAACTTCTCAACACCACAGTCGCCACCATCTTAGCCACCTACAAACATGTCTACAGTCAAATACACATGGTGTATGATTGAAGTTCTGTTTGTGTGTTTGCTTAAAAAGCAAATACCAGTACCAAATTTCATCAGCTGTAACCATGAGGAGAGTAGGAGCCAAAATGAAGAGAGGATGACAAAAGTAGAGAGAGACAGGAGCAGGGACAGGACTACACGTGGAGAACTTGCTGGGGACAGATGAAAATTTCAGGGAGGGCTCGAAAGGGACACTCCAAGCCACAGCCTGTAGAGACACGAGAATTTTACCTAAGGTTCACCATATCTAGAGGCCTTGATGGGGACAGGAATCTAGCTGCTTCTCAAAGGTCCTCTCTATTTCATTTACTTGGATCACTGAAGTTTCAAACTTGGACCTCAAAAGTATGAGATTGTTGTCTTACCACTCAACCTCCATTATTCCATTAGATTTTAGAAGATACTAAGCCCAGAAGAAGAAACTCACAATGCCAGAAGAAAATGGTTAGATGAAGACAAAGCCCGAGCCAAGGCATGACGCATCCGGTAACAGCTTGAGCAGTAGAGGAAATCATCACAGAACCTAACCCCAAAACACACACACTGTAACATTACGCATATTCCACCACAGGTGAAACGGGGCATATACTGTACTACTCAGTTCGAAATGGGTAGTCATAGGAATTTCTTCTTGCAAGTGGATCCAGGAGGGAACAGCAGAGGTCTATAAAACTGTTGGTCTCTTCTTTTTAGGGGGAAGGGGATAACACACACACATCCGGTTCTCTTCTTATTTTGGAGAGTTGTGATAACATAGTGCAAGAGAGCTGTGGTCTGGATATGTCACTATATCCTCAATTGTTTAATTCTTAATGTGTTAGGAGAATGTGGAGAGTGAGAGGTAGCTGAATGAATGTGTGCCACAATTCTGTGTGCATGTGCGCCACCAGAGGGGCTGGTCCCAAGCCTGCACACAGAAATAACATCACATGAGACCAGAAGACATGGCAGGATGTGCAGAATACCCCCGTTGAAAAACAGAGGTGCAACAGGTACTCTGAGAGAGAACTCTATCAACATCAGAGGCCCGAGACTGTTCAACACGCTTCCTCTACACATAAGGGGCATAACTTGCCGACCCCTCACAGTGTTCAAGAGAGAACTGGATAAGCACCTGTAAAGGATACCTGATCAACCAGGCTGTGACTCATACGTCAGGCTGCGAGCAGCCGCGTCCAACAGCCTGGTTGATCAGTCCAGCAACCAGGAGGCCTGGTCGACGACCGGGCCGCGGGGACGCTAAGCCCCGGAAGCACCTCAAGGTAAGGTAACCCCTAGATTTCTTTCTTTATCAGAATGTATCTTAATCATGTGTGTGAGTGCATGCGTGAATGTGTATTAAAAATTGTGTAACTAGCTTTGCAAGATTGATAATGTACTTTATTAGCTAAATGAATAATGGAGTTTAGTTCCTGAACCCATATTATGTTCCTTTGTAACCCTTTTCACCATGCCTCACAGGATGGGTATGGAGTGCATAATAAATGACTAAACTAAACCACCAAATGCATACCAATGGCAAAAGGCAGCTCATTATGAAAACTGTTCTTTTTATATATATATATATATATATATATATATATATATATATATATATATATATATATATATATATATATATATATATATATATATATATATATAATACATATATATATTATATATATATATATAATATATATATATATATATATATATATATATATAATATATATATATATATATATATATATAAATATATATGTTTCATTGAATATGACCGCATATTCTGTATTTATTATTTTCTGGTTTAGGGCTTCTATCCCTCTAACTATTTTCTTAGCATCAGGGCTTAATTGAAATAGGAGTTCTCCTCCTATTTCAAAAACAATTAAACAAACAATTACAAAGTAATTTGTTTTTGGAGTAAACAAAACAATTACAGCAATCAACGCAAAGAAAGGTAGTGTGCATTTCAATAAACTTGAAGGCGACTATGGCTTAGGATATGCCTACGGCAATGTTAAGACGCATAAACCAGGTAACCCACTACGCCCTATAATCAGCCAAATACCAACCCCAACTTATCACCTGGCAAAGAAACTCAATGAACTCCTAACTCCATACACTCCAAGTAAGTTTAGTCTACAATCATCAGCAGATTTCCTAGAATTGATCAAATCTACCCAGCCCGATGGAATCATCGCTTCCCTGGACGTTGAATCCCTTTTTACCAACGTCCCAGTCGACACAACCATAGGAATGATACTGGACAGAGTATACAGAGACGAGAGCACCCCCAAATTAAACATACCTGAGCCACACTTGAAAAGTCTTCTCGAAGCATGTACAAAGGAAGCCCCTTTCATCAGTCCACAAGGAGACATGTATTTACAAATAGACGGAGTAGCAATGGGCTCCCCCTTAGGAGTTTTATTTGCTAATTTTTATATGGGAACCATCGAAGATAGGGTCTTCAGTAGCAGACAAAAACCAATTGTATACTGCCGTTATGTAGATGACATATTCGTAATAGTAAAAGACTCAGATGAACTAATTGACCTAAAAAGACACCTAGAGAGAGAGTCAGTACTCCGATTTACACATGAAAATAGTGAAAATAACAGTCTGCCATTCTTGGATGTACTAATAACAAAAACAGGAACCTCTTTAAGCACCAACGTTTATACCAAGCCCACCAACATAGGATTATGCCTGAACGGTAGAAGTGAGTGCCCCCAAAGATACAAAGCCAGTGTTCTCAATGCTTATATTCGTCGAGCGCTTACCCACTGCTCTGAATGGAGCAACGTGAGTAGAGAGTTTGAAAGAGTAACTCAGGTATTGGTGAACAACGGATATAGCAACGCGGAAATAAACGCTGCTATAAGAAGACACTTGGACCGTTGGTATAATTCAGAACCTAGAACAGAAACCACAACACCCCCAATAAAATTATATTACAAATCAACCATGCACAGTGAACATATAAAAGAGGAAAGAATAATGAAAGAAATAATCCGTAAAGGAGTAAAAAGCACTACTACTAACCAAAACATAAACCTGATAATATTCTACAAAACCAAGAAGACTTCCGAACTCCTTATCAAAAACAGCCCGAAGCCGACGGAGAACCCTCTACAGCAGTCAAGCGTTGTATACATGTACACTTGCCCCCACGAAGGATGTAACCTTCAATGTAAGTACATAGGTATGACGTCGACCAAGCTGACGAGGCGTTTGACATGCCATCTTCAATCTGGTGCCCCTAGGAATCACATGAGACAAGCCCATGACATTACTCTAACAAGAGAAATGTTGAACAAGAATACTTGCATAATAGACAAAACCCAAGATTCAAGAAGATTACAAATTCTTGAGGCAATTCACATAAGAATAGAGCGACCTACCATGAACACCCAAATCACGGAACTATTTACTCTACCCACCATGAGAGTAAGGACAAGACAAGAACATATCGATGCCAACACAGAAGACAATGTCCAACATAACAGGCCAATTACACTGGATTAATCTTTGTGTTTAGATAGGAGATGCCTCGTATGGGCCAATAAGCCTTCTGCAGCCCCTATGTTTATCCCTTATGTATCCCCCCATGTTTTCACCTTCATTGTATTATCACCTGACCTAATGCAGGTATAAAATCAACTAGTATTGTAAGATCTGTTCACTTGAGAATGAACCATGGAGGTTCGAAACGTCGTGCAAATTATACAAATAAGTGTAATACACTCTATAGTAAATCACTTCTTTTCTTCACCTTAAAAGTACGAAAATGAGTTTTGGAGAACTCCTATTTCAATTAAGCCCTGATGCTAAGAAAATAGTTAGAGGGATAGAAGCCCTAAACCAGAAAATAATAAATACAGAATATGCGGTCATATTCAATGAAACATGTTTGAAAGAAAACCTGCTGCCAGTATACACCAATATAAATATATATATATATAAATAAATATATATATATATATATATATATATATATATATATATATATATATATATATATATATATATATATATATATATTAGTCATTTTATCATATTATATTAAAATATAATACTGTGTTAGATATTGGGCAAATCCTGGATAAAATAAAAGTTGACTTTGAAACTTACTAAGGTTCATCCAAGTGTGCCATCAACCGGAAACCCATTTCATTTTCAAAATTTTACAATTTCATTGCAGCCTCTTACAAGTAAATACAAAGGATATTAAGTAAAGTTCTCTTGGTCCTTTAGGATGATAAAAATACCAGTAATTTCAATTGCCATCAACTTCATTAATAAATGGCAAGGTTAATAATGGATTACAAACTAAATCCAAAACAAATGATACATGATGTCAAATATATAATGAAATACTGTTTAACAAAAGATTTTATGTGATAATTTATCTTGAAGAATATCATAATTAGTCTGATATTTAACAATAACACTCAGATATATGATACAGTGCATACAATAAGAAATTCTAAAAAATAATGTTAAAAATATCTATTCACAATAATATTCCTAGCTAACTTCTAAAACGAAGAAGCTTTAAATTTGATTATTAGTTCAATGGTAATATCTATACAGTATATATTTACAAACTATAAAAGATGGGAAACCTCGGTACACATGTAGCAGTTTAATGTGTAACATATAATTTATAACCATTAAAATAATAGTACCTTTTAAAGACATGCTCCATGTTAACATTAACAGATCAAAGTGTCCCCCAAAATTTGTATAATATTGAAAGTGCCAGCAATTTACATTTTTCATAAACCTCTTCATTGGCCTTTATAATAAACTATAACTTTCAAAACTCTGCTACTTTTAATATATTGGATACTGGATTGGTTTACATTTGAATAGGGATACAATTTAGACAAAGAAATACTCATCACTTACTGTACATACAGTAATTCAATTATGAAAATATGTAATCGACCATTTTTGATACAGTATTAGAGTTGCATCCATTGCAAGTTAGTTTTGTCTGGAGACTTAATGTGAATGACTAGTTCTGTACTTACTACAGCAATTTAACCTAAATAACCTACAATGCCTTAAAAAATTAAACTCGGGTTTTATCATCCCGGTGGTCAATAGTGTACATCATAATGACACAAATCACATCTTGATTTCAAGACTTTAAAAATACAATAGAGTGAACTTTATTTTGAGGTATAATTTCATAATTTTGTTTTTATAAGTATGATAATCTCCCAGATTTTGTAAGACACTGTTTGACAATTAGAAATCATCTTGACTTTTTTTTTTATGGTTATCGTTAAAGTTTCTTTTAACTCCTTGTGATGCACAAAAATGTGGCCTAGTCATTTATAGTTGTTTGCCAACTCAGATATAACAGTACTGTAATATGTGTATTCCTGCAAAGTTTCAGACAAGGAACTCGGCCATCATACTATAGAATTGATCCTATGAAGTTAACCACATGACTTTCAATAGTCCATATTCATACAAATGGTCTTTTTAAAATTTGCTAAATCTTCTTTAAATACAAAATTCAAAGTACTGGTTTTTTTCTACCAGACAACTTTTAATAAAAATCGGCTATCAATAGTCCTATTAAACAGAAACACGGAACACCTATTGAATCAGTATATTCAGACTTTATTCAATGTTAGTAAATGATTATGATCATTCATGTTGAAAAATATATGGCACAATTCTTCTAGATTTGATGATCAACAAAAGACTGATTTCTGTATTGTGTCTGATAAATGTTCAGAATACAGTACTGTAATGTGCCTGATGATGTGCAAGAAGTAGTAATGTATTAATCAGTTAATGGTAAAAGTCCATGGAATAAAAATTCTAAACGGTTTTCCAGTGCAGTTGTAGGTGACGTAGTTAGCAATTAAATTAACATTCATTAACAAATACCCCTCAACACAATATTTTTCCCTCGCATACATAAGATGAGCTTAAAGCATATTAACAAGTATAGTAAATAAATACATCTACCAAATAAAAATGATCATCAAATTGAGAGATGACTGACCTGAGTAACTACTTTAATACTGTATAAACTTTTATGTTAACTTACAAGAAGCCAGTTTTATGAAATCTTTACACTTTACATTCACATTACCAGAATAAACCTTTCTCTATCACTAAGCATCCAAGCACTCTCTAACAGCAGCAAGAAAAGTGGTTCGAACGGACTGCAATGGTCCGTGCAGATGCAACGGCAGATGATGATTTATAGAGGCTATGGCTTTTTCCCAGAAAGTCAACTGCCCACGCCACTCTCCTCTCCACTCTACAGCCATGGAATCATCTCTAGCTCCTGCAACTACTGATCTTACACCTTGGCAGACTTCTTCCCATGCACCAGGAATTAGCTCACTTACAGACCAGAGCAACTTATATGGGGAGCGGGATGATTCTAGCCCTTCGTTCACAGAGCTACCATGTGGAGATTTATCTAACACAATACAACGAATCTGAGAAGCTTCACTGCGATTTGTGGGACAAAAGGGACTTACTATAATGCCTAAGAATGGAGCCTCTTGCCGTGCAAACCACTGCTGCATCTGATTTTGGGTGTCAACATCTTGAACAGATGGATTAGGTGGAAAAGTTGGATGCGAGTGGTACCAGCCTACTACTTGTACACCACCCTCGTGAATAGCAGTACATGCAGCACTCTGAGATACAGGGCACATATCACACTCCACACCAGAACTAACTGCTTGGGTGGGTACTGCAACAGTCACATAAAGTGTCTGTGCAGCAGGATCATAATAGCCACCTAGTAACCCCATCACTTCAGCATGGGATGTGTGGGCATGGAGATCTAGTGTAATTAATGCATGAGCATGCATGACAACAGAAAATGGAGCTAAAGTGTCTGGGTTATATTCTAGACAGCGAATCAATTTAAATTGCTCTAGCCTTCCACCAACTCGGCCAGTTCCACGACCTGCTTTATTGCGAGGTGCTTCAGGAATATGACAAGCATCCACAACTGCTCCAGATTCATCATGACTAATTGTAAGACCACCTCCTTCACTCATTGAAGCATCCCATTTCTTCTTTTGTTTTTGTCGAATCATTTCTGAACGATCTACTTTTGTTACAGGTTTACTTGGTATAATTATTCTCTCCTTCTGTTTGACACCAACAATTAATGGTGTATCATAACTGGTCTCTGGACACCCAAAATTAATAGCACCAATCTTTTCAAGGTATTCATGAACTTTACCTATATAGTTAACATCTCCACAATTCTTTAACCCAGCACGAACTGCTGTTTTTCTCATATATCTAGGTTTCACCTGTTTCCAAAAGCTAATAAGATAATTTCTTATTTTTAGGTATCTTTCAGGAGTTTTTACACCTTTACCATCAAAATACTCATAGTGGACTCTCTTCTCTTCATCTGTAACTTCATTTAAATTTAATTCTTTCTCTTCAGTTGGAGGAGGAAAAGTGAAAACCTGCTGGTGTTTATTTTCTGTTTTAGAATCTTCACACAGATTTGTGGTCTCTCTGCTTTCTGAAGATTCATCAAGATAAGCACCGTCTTCAGACTTATTAATAACTACTGGATCACTACGAGCCTTATCAGTAATTATCAGCTGTTCTTCATCACTAATATCAATATCAACATCACTTTCTTCCATTTCATTTTTAACCAAGTGAACAACCTGCCCCAGAACTGGTATAGGAGTCCTTGGCAAGTCATTCTTTTTTTCTTTCTTTGGTGGATTTTCTGGCTCTGAAGCTCGCTCTCTCTCATTATGATTTGAACCAATTGTAATTTTGAGCATATTTTTCTTTGTTGAATGCTTTTGAGGAGACTTCAATTTAAAAGGCACCTGTGAACTTTGTGATGTGTTTTTCTTCTTTTTTAATTTGCTTTGAATTGTTTTCTTTTTTGCTTCTCGCGACTTTTTCCAATTACTTTTAAAAGTCTCAGGATTTACAGATATCAGACCATCTGACTCTATTACCCATTCTTCTCCAACTGATGGAACATACCAGTCACTTGAAGAGTTAAACCCTTCACTGTCATTTTCACTGGAGCGTATAGCCCGAGATTCAACATTAATATTTCGATCTTTGGGTGGAGTCAGTGGAGTAGTTGTAATAGTTGTTGTAGCAGTTTCTATAAGACCCAAAGGATCATCTAAGTCTGTGGTAATGCAAACTTGTTCTGATGGCATAAACACACACATATCTCCAACACTTTCAGCTTCTTGGACAACACTGCAAGTCTCAACCCATTTCTTGTGAAAACTACGAACTTGTCCTGATGATTTTGTAGCAATAAAATTTGAGATTCTGTTCCAGTTAGGCCCAAAAAGTTCCTGGAAGAATTGGTTTAATGTGAATATTTCCAGCAATTAAGATACAATATAATCACAGTAAATCAGAGTCAACTCCCACTGTTACACAAGGTAATAAAACTGTTCACTTCCATGTAAGTTGAAAATGTAAAACATTAATCAGTTTTACAGTCAACATTTGGATTCGCATGAGTTTGAGCATTGATATTTTCTTATGTATTATGTTTATTGAATTAAATAAAAATTTATAAAAAGTAAGTACTTTACTTATGAACAGAAGGTGCCAAGCTGGGAAAATTATGTACCAAGTTTATAGAAAATCTACTTAATTAAAAAACCAGCATTGAATGTAATGAAACGCCATTTTCTGGGTGAGACCCAGAGGCTCCCAATTCGAACGCAGAGGGGGGGGGGGGGGGGGAAGAAAACCCCACTCCTTGTAACAATAAGCCCCACTCCGAGGGTAAAAAATCCCAGGCGGGGTCCAATGGGGGCCCAAGGCCCCCAAGTCAGCCCCTCCCCCACCCCGGGAGCCACCACAATATTCCTCGGGGCAGAGTCATCTCCCAAAGCCCCAGCCTCAAAAGAGGAGGCCAGCGCAACTGTAGAAGCCAGACGAAAGAGGGCCCGCTGGTCAGACCCAGATGCTTCGGCAGGGAGGAAAGACTTGAATGCCTCCATCACCAGCCCGGAAGTGGCATCCCCCGAGACCGCCCGAGTCTCAACACCATCTAAAATCTGCCCCGACCCCGAAACACTCAGATGTTTCAAAGCCAGAAGCATGGGGGGGGGGGGGACAGACCGAACCACAGTGGGGGAAAGGACGAGGGGGTGCGGACTGAACCAAGGTCGAAGCAACCAACACCCCCAAGTCCGGGTCCCTATAACCAAAACGGGGCAGCCTCAGGGCTGCCCCGTTGGTGTCAGCAACCAACCTAGCACATTGCAACAACCTAAACCTAACATGCAATGCCTGTGCTGCCTGTACCCAAATATCATCATCAGTAGACTGGGTAAACTGAGTCACCAGCAAGCAACAAAACTCACAGGACTCCAGGACGAAAGTATCACCAACCCAGCATGCAGCGAAACGGAGGCAAAAACAATGAGAGTCACCCTGAGACAAGGGGACAGAGCAACCCTCAAATTTGCATAAAGCGAGGGGGGACTCAAGAGTCACATTCATCGAACCCGCGTGCCCCCTCGGGGATTCCCAGGGTCCCGAGACGGAACTCACACTCAGGAAAGCACAGGCAGGGTACAGCTAACCGGCACCCAAGTCTACCAATCAAACTTCTAAGTAACTGAACCCCCGGGACGTGTACACTCACAGGGACCTAGCAGGGGGATACCACCAGAACAGAAAAGTGTATGCGAGACACACATGGGGCAACAATGAAGGCAAACCCCCCCTACCAGGCAGGAAAACAAAAATAAAACCCCGCAAGAGGACAGCGTACCCAGGCGGAATAGAGCCAGACATAATGAGAGGTGAAAACTAGCTGTGCAGTACCCTGTGCCCCTACCAGTGCAAGCTGCCTCTTACCCTAAGGTGACCAAGGATGCCAGAACACCACAGCACACAAAGGGTGGCCGAAAGCTGAGCAGCAAACGACCAAGTAGAGGCAGAACCCAAGGAACTTGAGGAAGGAGGTCCCAAGCCCAAAGGGCAGTACTGGTACTTACAGGGCGCCTAGGGAAGGAAACCCTAGGTGCAAGCAGCCTGAGTACTGAGGAATTACTCCTCGCTCGCGCACCCCCAAGAAGACAGCCACCACACCACACAGGCACAGAGCTGAGCACCAATGTCAGAAGCCAGAGCACACGACTTTTGCCTAGCACATCAGTCTTAGACCTGGGGTCTTGGGTAGCAGGCTCGAGAGGTCAGGGGCTCCTCCTTCCCCCCTCCCGAGGAGGGGGAAGCTGCGCAGACAGCGGCACAACAACATGGTGACGTCATGCTCCTTTGCTCGTTTTTGTTTGGGGAGTTCTGTTCACTAGTTTGGCTCTCAGTAGCAACTTCTTAACCAGAATAGGGATTTGTTTTGGGATGCTTACCTTTCTGGGTGCCTAACCCAGTCAATGGCAGACAGAATGCATCCAACCACATGGGGGTGTCTATAGGCCATTGCTCCTCGTGCCTCTCTGAGGGGGCCAGGTTCTGGCTCGTGGTCCCCGGTAGGCCTAAAAACTCCATTCACACTGACCGATGCCAAAGTCTAATATTAGCATATCAGCCTGAATAGTTCCGGGGAGCCAACGGGGCTCCCCAAAAAATTCAGCATTGAATGTAATGAAATGCCTCTTTCTGGTACTGTAGGTCCCATTGGTGGCTCTCTGAAGTACTCATCTGGATACCCCAAGCCTTGGGCACCCCACCATGCTTTTCTAATCATCAGCACCAGTGCCAGAATCTGTTCTCCCTCAGTAGAGGCAAGGGGAGTCTGGGGAGTTTGGCCTGATACATAGATCAGGCCAAAAGACCAACCCACCAAATAGGTTTTCGCCCAAAACAAACAACTAATGTACATGGAAAATATTGGCATCCCTCATACAAACTGTTCACACATTCATTTTCCAGAACCTTGAACAAGAAACCAGATACAGTACATCAAATTAACAAACAAAACAACCCTGAGGCATCCCAAATGGAGTGCAAGTAGTGGATCACCATAACTGGATAAAGAATGTGATGAACCCCCAGCTAAAGAAACCAAGCCTCAATAACCAAAGGCCCCCTCATGAAAATCCATCATCTCATTCTTCACTAGAAACACAAGACAAAAAAAAATTGACCCCCAGGAACAAAGGAACAAACTTCCCCAAGGAGGTGAAGCAAAAGAAGCAAAAGAATTGGCACCAAGTGCCCTAACAAGCAGCCCCTTTCTGAGAGAACCTAGTATGCTTCCACTGGGTCTTAAGAGGAAGCCAAGATCAAAGGCAGCACTAAGACCTCTGAAACTAGGCACCACAAAACCCCTATTTTAACTCGGAGAAAGTGAAACTCAGACCCTAAAACAATATAGGCCTCAACAGGGAAAGAACCTTGCCTCAGAAAAACCCAATTCAAGGGCTAATAAGCCCCAGCAGCAGTCAAGAGCAGCTGGCAACCTTCTCCGAGAGCAGGAGAAGAGAAAAGGGCTAAGCTGATATGAAGGAGAGGGACTAAGTAGACTCCTGAACATAGGAAAGCAAAGCCTGTCAACAGGCCAATCAAGCCTTAATTAAGTTCACCACTATATCTTACAAGAAGAAACAAACAACTTGGGTGCAACCTTCACATGGAAGCACTCCCACTCTGGCACTGCCACAGAGCTGGAAAGCAAAAAGCTCCCGAAAGGCCCAGACATTGTAAAAACCCCAGCCAGATAAAGGCAAGGCCCAACCTGAGGTACAGGATCAGCCCCAACCTGAGAGGCAATCAAATGCAAGCCCACATGGAGCTCCTATATGCCCACATTCCAAGGCAGACCCGGTGCACATAGGGAGAACTGACCAGTGCAAAAGCAGAGCCATTAAAAAAAAACTAAAAAATTGACTCTAACCTTATGTCAATTAACCATCTGGGAATGGCTGACAGGATACCAAACCCCTAAAGAAGGGAATTTTTTTTTATTGAAAATCTATGATGTCTATTTTACCCTCGTACCTCAATCACTAGGGTAAAATAGACCCAAACTTAAGAGGAGGCTGGGTCCACCAGAGAGGCAAGGCTCCACTCCTTTAACAGGAACTGAAAGAATTCTGCCAATTGCTCCAACTGCAATGGAGGATAAGAATAATAAGAGATGCAGAATAGACCTGGTGAGAGGGAGAGGTGCCATAGGTACAGAAATCATGTCTACTTGATATCTTCCCAGCAAAAATAAGAAATAATTCCGGAAAAAGTGTACACATTGAAGATAAAATTAGCCACGTTCCTGCAAGAAGTGCCAAATCAACTGGGTTTTAGTGGATATGTGGGCCTGTGGGCAGCTCTAAACAACAGCCTGTTGGACCAAGTTGTAAGTCAAGCCTATCCCAAGGTATGGCTGAAGGAAAACAACTCCCATGTATACTCTAGGTATAGCTACAGGCAGTTGAGGTGAACAGACTCTAGGCTTACACAATAGAGTGGCCAAGAAAGCATACATGTGAATCTGGAAAAGTCATAATAATAATAATAAGCACAGGCCACAGCTCAGGACAAAGAGCAAAGGAACAGCTAATACTTAAACAAGCTTAGAAGCCTGGGATAGGTGACACCAGCTGCATGCCAGACTGGGACAGCCAGCTGGAACCCCAAGTCACCAGGGCTCTCAACTAGCAGTGACTGTTGGTAACAGTTGGTTGTGAACGAGTGTGTACATAGCTTGTATCATGGTTCCCAATGTTTCCCCATGAAGTTGTTTCTTTTTGGCTGCTCTACCTGTCCGGTGGGTTTTTTATGTACCTATCTCCAGACTTTATTTGCCTCTATTGAGGAGGAGTAGATTCTAGTACTGGTAGGCCTCTGGTAGGCACTCTATGATTTATAAAGAGCCTGGTGTGGTGCCCAAGGTGTGAAGTATCCAGTTGGGTATCTTGGGAAGCCTTCCCAGAATTAATGTGTTTAACTTAGTTCATCAGATCACACCCCCATTCAAATACTATATACACTTTATTATACTGTACTGCATTTATAATACATATATTGCAATACAGTATTTAAATTTTATGTGTAATAAATGCATTCATCCATGAATGTATCACATTTTCCCAAGACTTTTCAAAATTACCATTACTATGCAGATCACTTTATCATGATGCATCCTGGAATACCATCCTGCATAAGACTGGGATTTGACTGTAAACAAAAAATATACATACTGGTGTATGCATACATATAAACAATTACATACTGTACTGGTATATATAGTATACATAAACATAAATGAGTACATACATACATTATCATTCCATTTCCAACTTGCTCAGCCAGGAGAAAAAATCAAGCATTGATTGTAACAAACTCTTGTTTCATGTTGTTCCTCAGTAGTTCCTCGGAGCTTATGCATTGATATAGTCAAACCTTAGAAATTGCATCAGGCCTCTGAAATGGACTCTGACCTGCTGGGACTAAACTTGGAAATCAGAGATCTACCAAAAAACAGGAAAAAATACCTGAAAGGCAAGCCAAAACAAACAAAAAACTACTTGAAAGAAACAAATGAGTCCTGAGGCAAGCAAGGCAAGTCATCATTGCCAGAGGCAAACAGAATGTGCCCAGCCACCACCATATGACAGTTCAGTTCACGCAAAAACTCAGCCACCCACCTCGCTCACAAGCCAGTAATGAAATCCCAAAACCACACCGGGAAGAGAATATACATTCTCAGGGTGGACATGAGGAGCTACCATTGGCTCACCAGAAACAGTTATTTCATTACAACAAAGTCTTGATTTCTGACAGTTCCCTAAGTAACTCTCAAGACATTACTCCCAATGGCACTATAACAAAACAAGGACAGCTTTTCTGAAAGAGAACAGAATAATAGAAACAACAGGAAAGTCGTGAATAGATAACCTGTAAATAATGAAGGCTGAAGAGAAGGGCCGAAGGCAAAGGAGTATCAACTGCACACCAAATATTAATTACAGCGAAACACATGTATGGCAAGGTGGAAGTATATCAAACAGTAAGAAGTCAACATCCTGACAGACTGCCAATTTCCAGGCTGCCAGAGCCCGGAAATTAGTCATCGAAATTTGTCATTAGTCATACATAATGTGGGTGGCTCAGAACACAATCATGAAGTCTAAATGAAAAAAGTAAAGCAATGACCCTGTTGGTTGGAACAATTGTTCCACAGACAACACCACGTAGCAGAAAGTGTGGAGCATTGGGAAGTTAAAAGTGGTATGACCAGATTTATGCCAGGTGAGTGAGGTGGGCAGCTGACTAGGACTCTGAATGGCTTGGACTGCTATCTGATGGCAGTCATGTACATTTCAATAAGGGAAATTTTCCCATGGCAACAATCATTTGCCTTGTTTACATCGGTTACTATTTTTCTTCAGGTAGTCACTTGGTTTGTAGTGCCTAACCTTTCTGGTGGATTCTTGATCTTGAATATATCTCTGAATTCCAGGTTTCCCTTGCCTCGTAGAGTGAGCCAGAATATTTTCCTAGGTTCCAGGAGATCAGGGTGAGCCTCCAAGGCCTCGTACCATTTCTTAAGGCTTCGCTATATGGTGCCAATGCTAAAGCTCAGGGAGCTCCTGAGGTCCTCCTAGAATACAGTAGATGGTTAATGACAAGTAAGAATTTATATCTTTCAGACATGCACCTCCAGCCAAAAGTATTCATCCAATGGCCAGCAAATGGCAGCACAGCGTTTTGTTTTGTAATGACACACCAAGTGTCAAATGCTTGAAGATGGCTCCGCACAATTTTTGTTTGTTACATTTTTAGTTTTTGTGCACCTCTCATAATTTCTGCTATGACTGTAGCCTTAGTATGGTACTGTATTAAGAATATGCCAGACATATCTGTCATCAATTATAGTGTAATGTTAAAATAAAGTATAGAAAAGATTATTGGTATTATTATCTTTCACAAATTCCTCATTGTTTATAAAACAATTTATCCCTCAAAACAGATTTGTACTTGGAGGACATGATGGACAGTTGTCTGTAATGTACCTAGAATTAGTTCTAATACATTAATTAAACACTTTCGCACGGGAACGACACAGCATTGCGTCATTTTTTTAGTAGACGTAATCTCGGTAATGATGCAGCATTGCGTCATTTTCAGCGGCAAATTGGCAGCGGCTTTGGGAGGGGCGCACAGCAGTTTTGGATATTATATGCATATACTCTTGTAGGGAATTTCATTGCGAATACATTGATACCAAAATGAAAGACCTAGGATCAGAATTGAGGTAACAAAGTTGAAAACAGTATACCCATTTTATTAGCGCTCACTGGGATTATGTTCCATCACTTTCTCTGTTTGCTGTGGGTGGTACGCCTGGCTTTTGGAGTTTATATTTGCATATACTCCTGTAGGGAATTCTATTGCGAACACAATGTTACCAAAATGAAAGACCTAGGACGGGAATTGAGGTGACAAACGTGAAAGGAGTGTACACATTTTATCGCTCTTATGTGCTCCCGGGTAACACGCGCACTCACTTTCTCTGTTTGTTGTGGATGATACGCCAGGCTTTTGGAGTTTATATGTCTTTAGTCGTGTAGAGAATTCTATTGCGAACACAATGATACCAAATTGAAAAACCCTGGACGAGAATTGAGGTGACAAAGTTGAAGAGAGTATACACTTCTCAGAATTACCGCGCGCTCCCGTGAAACACTGGGGCCCACTCGGCCTAGTTGAGGGCTGGCGGGCTGGGGCCGCCAAAGTGTTAATAAAACATTTTGTTGTCAAAAAAGTATACTGTACATTATATTCAAATAATGATTCTATACAGTACTGACATACCAAGATATTAAGTCATATTATGATAGACTATTAATAAATGTCTCATCTAAGACTTGCCCAACCACTTGGGCTGGACGGTAGAGCAACGGTCTTGCTTCATGCAGGTCGGCGTTTAATCCCTGACCATCCAAGTGGTTGGGCACCATTCCTTCCCCCCCATCCCATCCCAAATCCTTATCCCTTCCAAGTGCTATATAGTCATAATGGCTTGGCACTTTCCCTGATAATTTCCTCCTTCATCTATGACTTGTTTAAAGCTCAAGACTGTTAGACTGGCAAAAAAAAAAAACGCCCTGTAAATGGTAAAGGAATTTATTTTTTGTGAAATAAATCATCAATATTGAGGATGAATAATAAACATTATATCTATGAATGTCATCAAATGGAAGTGAAAATGCTTTTGTATTCCTTATTAAGCACAACACGGCCCTCTGACTAGAAAGAAAATATTTAAAATATAAAGAAATATAAATTTAAACAAAAAGAAAATACAAAAAAT
This sequence comes from Procambarus clarkii, assembly GCF_040958095.1. Lineage (NCBI taxonomy): Eukaryota > Metazoa > Arthropoda > Malacostraca > Decapoda > Cambaridae > Procambarus > Procambarus clarkii. The sequence goes on from NC_091211.1 coordinate 18,433,955, forward strand.
ATACAAAATTAACAACTTATCTTTTAGTTTTCTAGCTAAGCCTACAAAAGTTAGATTGAGTTAGATTGATTCATATATTGTCTAAATTTATTGTCTGTAAATTTCTTACTGTTAAAATGTGCATGTTCTTAATACAGCCAAACACACTGGCATATACTGCATAAATATTCTTTATTGTATAACATAACTCACTCCAACCCACAAACAGAACAATCACTCCTCAGTCCGTGACACCCGACCCATTAATCCGGAACTACCGCACAAATTTGACATCATTGACAACCTAGATACCCTCTCATACTTTCAAAGTTTACTAACATTAGGCATTTAAAAAGTCACAGGCAAACAAGGCAAGAAGTGTAGCTACACAAAGGGGTAAATCAAACAGGTCTGCTTATACAGTAATTACCCGACAGTCTCCATGACGCAGTGGTAAGACACTCGCCCGGCGCTTTGCGAGTGCTTTAGCCTGGGTTCGTATCCTGGCCAGGGAGTCTTGACTGGATGCCAATCCTTAACTGTAGCCTCTGTTCACCCAGCAGTGAATGGGTTCCTGGTTATTAAACTGATTTGGCTGTTCGTATTCCGGGGAAAAATTAGGATTAAGGACCTCCCTGAAATGCTATGCATGCTAGTGACTTTACAAGAATGTAAGAACTCTTGTATATATAAATAAATAATACTTGATTTTACACAAATATTTGAACAAAACAGAGTGCCTGTATTATACCAGCATTCCTCTAAGAGAAACAAAGCAATAATAGTAATAACCCGAGATGAACAGTACATTAAGTAATAAATAAAGAACCTATTAAACATGTCTAGCGAGTATGCTTTCTAAACTGCTCATCAGCCATAAATATATTGCTTATATTGGCACCAAATTAATAACTGCAACCTCAGTTACCTTACCAGTCCTTTCTGAAATAGATCCTTCTCAGTTGAATTCCAGTGACTTTTTCTTTTACGGGCAGTAGCATTTCTTTTATTATTTGGTGATCCATATGTATTATGGGAGCTAATACCACCACTTCCAATAGCTGTGCTTCCCTGAGAGGCAGTAGTGCATGACTGATTGCTTGGAGTTGTTGAAGCTGTGGTGTGCAGTGCCACTCCTGCTTCTCCAAATAATCCAAATTCCCCACCAGAATCAAAGTCAAAGAAGTCAGGCTCACTTCTGAAACATCAAGTAATCATTTAGTAACAAATTATTTTGTAATATCAAATCTTTAAATATTATACTTACGTACATTATGAAAAATTGTACCAGCATATTAAAGAGGAAATTTATAGCTCCAGCCCACAGTTTAAAAGAATGAACAATAATTCAGTTTACAAAATATTATATAAATTTCTACAAAATTAATACACAGTGCAGAAAATTTATATAAAGGCTTAACACCGTTGATAATATGCATGTTGCCAAGTCGGTTAGACAAAACATTAATGAGTATAACTCAAAATTAATGACGGACTGACTGGGAACCCAAACCTGCCAGTTGTCAAGGTAGGCCCAGAGAAATCTCCTGAAGCTAAAAATGAGAAACCATGACTTGAGCCAATCTGGGGAAAATCTTGGGTGCCGGATTCACCCCAAGTTAAGAATTAAGAAACAAAACCTCTGATGCTCGACATAAAACCCAGCCAGTTCCTAAATCTTGGGTGAATAGGAATGTGCTATTATGCATCCTGGAGATACAAAAACACCAACCAGGCACTGGTTAAAAGGAATAGCTAAACTTGATAGAGCGTATTCACTCAGCATGTAGGACAGAGAATGCAACAATTCAGACATAAGTAGAGAATGAACAGTGAGTTTTGCTTGGGGACTGGGAATAAGCCTAACACCCACTGCAAGGACGAGGTCACCTCAACCACACTGGCATCCAGAATCCCAGTGATGACCCTGCAGAGGAGTTGAGTAGATGGCCGAGCCAGGACCCACAACACAAGAGGAAGGGAAGAACCATGCCCATTGAAGACCCCTTGAAACCACCTAGAAGACCCAAGATTTGCATAACCAAGCTTGAGGAAACCAGACCAGCTGTCCCCCTTACCCTAGCCAAAAGATTGTACTATACCACTAGGCTGATGGGAAGAACCTCGATAAGCATCCCTCCTCCCTCCAAGATGGGGAACGAGACCTTCTCTATCGAGAAGAGGTCGCTGGAGAAAGCAACAGCACAGCCTGAGACACTGGCATCACAGGACCCCCACCTGGACCACGAGCCTGGAGCACTGAAGTAGGAAACATACAATGCTGTGACAACACCTGGCTCAGCAACCAAAAAATAGGCCCCAGCAGCCACCAGCAACTGAGAATTACAGGAGAAACAACTGTGTAGCCAAATGAAGAGAATGGGGATCACAGACTCACATCTCAGTAGTTCAAAAGATAAGAGTTTCAGAAACATTGGAATACCTGGTGCCTATCTCCAACATCCCAAAATACCAGTCTACAGACACTCACATGGTTGAACACCCAGGAGCCAGATCTGTTATTCTAAGTGTTGCCTAGGGGCTTAAAACATAGCCCATAATGTACATGGTTATTCAAAAAAATTCTCTTACAATTGGGTGGTATGTCTTGCCATCTGGAGACTGGCATTAGGACATTTGGATAAATCTCCAAATACTATGACAAATTTTTAGTCCACTGAGGATGTCAATACAGTATCTATCAGTGTGTGTCTGGAGACAGGTGACTTTACCCCACAGGCTCATTTTTTCCTACTTGTTTCTCCACTGAACACAATTGGCTAATTGCTTCACAATCAAGTGACTAAGAACAAACATTATAGGAATAGTGCACAAACTTCTTAGCATTCTGATCCCAATAGTATACAGTATACTGCAACCTTTAAGATCTGGACCTCCATATAATGAACCCCTCAAAATACCAAATCAAATCTGCCAGCTATATTTATCCTTTGAAATTTTTATTTTGAGAAAAAAAAATTAATTATGAAGGGAAACACAGTGAAATCATTCACATACTGCTTAGTAATTTCCATTATATTTTTGTCCTTAGTTTTTGACTGCTGTATTTTTGTATTTGTAAATATTACTAGAATGCGATTTATTTCAGAAATGTTTTACTAATCTTGTAATGTACAATAAATTATGAAAAAGGAGTTCCTTATTGAATTTACCAAAGAGCCACCATCCCCCAAATGGCTTTGATGGTGACAGGAAGCCAGTGGCTTGTCAAAGGTCTTCCCATTGTTTCTAAGGCAAATTCTGAGAGGCATCCAGACTAACTGCAAGAGCACACATGCTAACCATGTGTTTTTCTTGTCTGTTAATTTCTATCTGACCTCTCACTATTCAAGCATTTTGTCTGGCTTTTTTCTGATACTGGATATGAGTATTTGCAAGTTAAAATCACATTGTGTTACAAGACTGGTACTGGTGCATCAGACAAGGGTAAGAGAAACCCCTTACCATTGACAATAAGGTCACATTATTATAAAAACATGATAATGCCTGGGGAGGAAAGTGGCTGGCAGAGGAGCAAACCATTGGTACTAGTGGCTGGCAGAGGAGCAAACCATTGGTACTAGTGGCTGGCAGAGGAGCAAACCATTGGTACTAGTGGCTGGCAGAGGAGCAAACCATTGGTACTAGTGGCTGGCAGAGGAGCAAACCATTGGTACTAGTGCCATTTTAGAGAAAAACAAAAACAAAGAGAGTATATAAGAATGGAAAGTGAAGTGACATAGAACATTGAAACCTAAGCATGAAGATATATATGATGCTCTTTACCAATGCTTTAAGTAGCATTGTAGCCAGAGGCTGGCTGGTGGCAGTGAAGACAGTCTCCAGTTAAATTAATGGCTTTAACTATGGGCAATGAGGACTTCAAGGCCAGTTTGAGATGACTAGAAGTTAACAGTTGTCATGACATAGTACCACAGTATAACTTTAGTTTGCTGCCTCTCAGTTTATCAACACCAGCCTCAGTTACAAAAAGGCAAGTGAACAAATAAATATTTCATATTTTTTGTGCATAATTATTATTAATATACATACAAAATCATTCTATTTTCGAATATCTAAATTTGCAGAAACATATAATTTACTATAATGAAAATCTGAAAATTTTGAAACAAATAACCATAACATTGCAGTTACAGAATCCTGAAATTTTAAAAAATCAGAAATCCACATCAGGTCCAGAAAGATACAACCCAGATGTGAAAGGTTGCCATGAATATCCAGTAATCATGACTCAAAAATCAAGAAAACATATACAGTACAGTACACGTCGTACTGTACCATTGCCATTAGGCATTAGAATGTGTGGGTTTTTTTCCATGTCACTTTAAAATGAATCCAAATAGTGAGTGGTACTTTTTAAGAAGCACAGAAATAAGAGAACTGTCTGAATAACGAATCCTTACCTTACTTAAGAAATGCAATGTATACAGGTCCATGGGGTATTGTACTCCCTTTGGATACAAGATACATGGCTAGGGGGCATTAATTAATACACTACAGCACTTTGGATACACAATCATGTAGTCTCAATTATACAAGCAATGTAGTCAATTTTGTTTCTCCTGTATCACAAAGACACAACACCACAAGCATAGCATGCAATCAAAATAAAGTCATGCAAGCATAAAAATATGTGTACAGATATATGTATTTGTAATTACATTTAGATAATTACACACACATTGTCTATGTAAATGATCTACCAGATGGAATACAGAATTATATGTTGCTAATGATGCTAAGATAATAGGGAAAATAAGAAACCTAGATGATTGTCATGCCCTTCAAGATGATCTGGACAAAATAAGTGTATGGAGCACTACTTGGCAAATGGAATTGCCAAGCATTTATTCACATTCCATAACATGGCATGTGAATAAATGCCATGTTGTGGAATTGAAGAACATAGACCCCACACAACCTATAAATTATGTGAGAAATCTTTTAAGAATTCTGACAAAGAAAGGGATCTAGGGGGTGGTTCTAGATAGAAAACTGTCACCTGAGAACCACATTAAGAACATTGTGCGAGGAGCCTATGCTATACCTTACTTTCTAACTTCAGAATTGCTTTTAAATACATGGATGGTGAAATACTAAAGAAATTGTTCACGGCTCTTGTTAGACCAAAGCTGGAATATGCAGCGGATTGTATGGTGCCCATATCTTAAGAAGCACATCAACAAACTGGAAAAGGTGCAAAGACATGCCACTAAGTGGCTCCCAGAACTGAAGGACAAGAGCTACGAGGAGAGATTAGAGGCATTAAATATGCAAAAACTAGAAGATAGAAGAAAAATAGGCAATATCACCATGTACAAAATAGTAACAGGAATCGATAAAATTGATAGGGAAGAATTCCCGAGATCCGGAACTTCCAGAACAAGAGATCATAGATTTATACTAACGAAACAAAGCTGCCGGAGAAATATAAGAAAATTCACTTTTGTAAACAGAGTGGTAGACGGTTGGAACAAGTTAGGTGAGAGGGTGGTGGAGGCCGAAACCGTCAGTAATTTCAAAGCGTTATATGACAGTGTACTGGGAAGACAAGACACCATGAGCATAGTTCTCATCCTGTAACTACACTTAGGTAATTACACACACATACACACCAGCACAGTACAGTAGTGATATTTAGATGTTTCACCAGTTACTCAAAAAATATTCATCATAAACGAGATGTTTTTGGATATATATATAAATAAATAATGTGTAATTACCTAAGTGTAGTTACAGGATGAGAGCTACGCTCGTGGTGTCCCGTCTTCCCAGCACTCTTTGTCATATAACGCTTTGAAACTACTGAAATGTGTGTAGATCTTGTAGCACAGGATTCAATTTCTATGCTGAACAGAGATGTTTGGGCACATTTCCTTACACCTGATGCCACTGTTCACTTAGCAATAAGCAGGTGCCAAAGAGTTAGTCAACTGTTGTGGGTGGCATTCTTGGTAACATCAGTCACTGGGAGACGGGGGGGGGGGGTAAGTGGTTATCATCATAAGACACCAAGCTGGGAAGAGAGGACCAAGATGAGCCTAACAGGCTTCTATTCTTCAACAATGGGAATCTGTTAAAAAATAAACTAGCTATCATTGACAGCAGTCAATGTCAATCAATCAAATCAACCAAAATAACCATATTAACCAAACAGCCTATCCTAACCTAACACTGCCTCTCCTTACATAATTTAACATAGCCTCTCCTAACCTAATTTAACATAACCTTTCCTAACCTAATCTAACAGCCTCTTCTAATCTAATCTAACATGCCCTCTCCTAACCTAATCCTCTAGTAAGCAAATGTTACCTAGAGTTAGTTTATTCTAAGCATTATAAATTTGACTCACAAATTTTCTACACATTTATAATAATAATAATTCACTGTGTCGGGGGACAGGCACCCAGTGTATTTATACATATTAGGCTTATATCGAGGCCCCCCTTCCCCCCAAGGTCTAATTACTGACCCCGCCCAGGATGCAGCCCCACAACAAGTTGACTACCTCCTGAGTACCTACTTATTGGTAGGTGAACAGGTGTATTGGGGGATAGGAAATGCACCCAACCATTTCTGTCCCACCCAGGATTCGAACCCAGAATTCTCGATTGTGAGTCAAGAATGAACCAGACTGTACTACTGTGACCCTTAATTTATTGTGCAATAATTATGCACATACTATAAGATGACAGCCACAATAAGTAGCAATAGGTGTATATATTTGGTGTAGCTCAGTCGATTAAGGCAGCGTCTGGGATGCTCTCAGACGCAGGTTCAAATCCTCGTCACGGCCCTTGTGGATTTGTATACTTGGTGTACATTTTGAATATATTCTATTATATATATGCATGTTATACAGTCTCTCTGCAATCACTACTGTCAAGCTGGTGAGTCCTGACCTGCCCTGAACTTATTCTGACCCAGTTAATCTCATCTGACCTATGGAGCAACTAGTCCTTCAGAAGTGATACATAGAAGTGGGGCGACTTGTCTTAGTGCCCTCTGGTTTCTTGAACTTTATCTTGAAAGAATAATGGTTTCTTGAAAGAAGAGTAAATTATTTTAGCTATGGCTTAACTTCTTAAGCCATCCAACTTAATTTCATAGCGTAAATATTAGCCACATAAAAGCCACCCATTACTGTTGAGGGAAACAAAACATGTCAGGTCAAGTGTGGACTGTCATAATACCAAGCCATTACGTCATTATACCAGTTATCGAGCTTCTCAGTTAAAACGTTTTCAGTTAATAATACATAAGGAAGGTCTCTATAACAGCTTCTGTGGGTGTTTATTTATGTTTAAATGCACAAACGGTGCCCCCAAGTGGGAAGCTGTGTCCCATGAGATACAAACACGGCTGTATTTCAGGCCACACTATCGCAACCCTTCCATTTACCACGACCCCAAAACGCAGCTGTGCTTACTTGAAGTCGAGATCAACGAGCCCCACGACATCCACATCGAGAGTGGTTCCCAGCTCGTCCGACGCCGCCATTGTCGCCAGCGTCCCACTCGCTCGCTCCCGCCCCATGACTGCTCCCGCGGCCACCCATAGGTCTACTTCAGCCCCCGCCCCGTGGCCACCCATAGGTCTACTTCAGCCCCCGCCCCGTGGCTACCCATAGGTCTACTTCAGCTCCCGCCCCGTGGCCACCCATAGGTCTACTTCAGCCCCCGCCCCGTGGCCACCCATAGGTCTACTTCAGCCCCCGCCCCGTGGCCACCCATAGGTCTACTTCAGCCCCCGCCCCGTGGCCACCCATAGGTCTACTTCAGCCTTCACCCAATGACTGTCCCCTTGGCCACCCATAGGTCTACTTCAGCCTTCACCCCATGACTGTCCCCGTGGCCACCCATAGGTCTACTTCACCCTCCACCCCATGACTGTCCCCTTGGCCACCCAGAGGTCTACTTCAGCATTCGCCCCGTGACTGCTTCCGTGGCCACCCATAGGTCTACTTCAGCCCCCGCCCCGTGGCCACCCATAGGTCTACTTCAGCCTCCACCCCATGACTGTCCCCGTGGCCACCCATAGGTCTACTTCAGCATCTGCCCCGTGACTGCTTCCGTGGCCACCCATAGGTCTACTTCAGCCTCCACCCCATGACTGTCCCCGTGGCCACCCATAGGTCTACTTCAGCATCTGCCCCGTGACTGCTCCCGTGGCCACCCATAGGTCTACTTCAGCCCCCGCCCCGTGGCTACCCATAGGTCTACTTCAGCCCCCGCTCCGTGGTCACCCATAGGTCTACTTCAGCCTCCGCCCCGTGGCCACCCATAGGTCTACTTCAGCCTCCACCCCATGACTGTCCCTGTGGCCACCCATAGATCTACTTCAGCCCCCCGCCCTGTGGCCACCCATAGGTCTACTTCCGCCCCCGCCCCGTGGCCACCCATAGATCTACTTCAGCCCCCGCCCCGTGGCCACCCATAGGTCTACTTCAGTCCCCACCCCGTGGCCACCCATAGGCCTACTTCAGTCCCCGCCCCGTAGCCACTCATAGGTCTACTTCAGCCTCCACCCCATGACTGTCCCCGTGGCCACCCATAGGTCTACTTCAGCCCCCGCCCCATGGCCACCCATAGGTCTACTTCAGCCCCCGCCCTGTGGCCACCCATAGGTCTACTTCAGCCTCCACCCCATGACTGTCCCATGGCTACCCATAGGTCTACTTCAGCCCCCGCCCCGTGGCCACCCATAGGTCTACTTCAGACCCCGCCCCGTGGCCACCCATAGGTCTACTTCAGACCCCGCCCCGTGGCCACCCATAGGTCTACTTCAGCATCCGCCCCGTGGCCACCCATAGGTCTACTTCAGCCTCCACCCCATGACTGTCCCATGGCCACCCATAGGTCTACTTCAGCCCCCGCCCCGTGGCCACCCATAGGTCTACTTCAGACCCCGCCCCGTGGCCACCCATAGGTCTACTTCAGACCCCGCCCCGTGGCCACCCATAGGTCTACTTCAGCATCCGCCCCGTGACTGCTTCCGTGGCCACCCATAGGTCTACTTCAGCCCCCGCCCTGTGGCCACCCATACGTCTACTTCAGCCCCCGCCCTGTGGCCACCCATACGTCTACTTCAGCCTCCGCCCCGTGACTGTTCCCGTGGCCACCCATAGGTCTACTTCTGCCTCCGCCCCGTAACTGGCCCCGTGTCCAATCATAGGTCTACTGCAGCCTCCGCCCAGGGTTGCCAGATCTAAATTGCTGAAAGTAGCGAGCTGACGGTCTAAAAGTAGCGAATTTGTAATTAGAGTAGCCCAATTTTTTTAGTGAATGATATGGGTTTCAAAGTAATATATTTTGATATATAGAGTACACTACACGATGTTAATTGTTTTATTAATATTATTTCTGCACATACACACACACACATTGATTTTTTGCCGCCAGAGGTGGATAGTTCATCCCCTATTCAACCAGTGAGTGGTGGTTTATTGTGCACCCCGAACCCCGACCAGTTGTGTAAGCGGACCCCGACCAGTTGTGTAACTGCAAGCCTAGCATGAACGAACCGACAATAAACATACTTGAACTTGAAATGGACTTTAATGTTTTTCGGCAGCTTTATTTCCTTAGTTTCCGAGCTGTTTTCTTTGAATTTTCTTTAATGAATTATAATCATTAAGTATACTCAAATTGTAAATCTAAAAATTACATCTGTGTATGTACACCAGTTCAGTTGGGAGCAGTCACGGGGCGGAGGCTACAGTAAACCTATGATTGGAGACGGGGCGGAGGCTGAAGTAGACCTATAGGTGGCCACGGGAGCAGTCACCGGGCGGAGGCAATGTTGCCAGATTGGGCTACAAATAGCGAATTGGGCTACTTTTGAGAGCCCCGCGCTCCCAAATTTTTAATTTCGCTACTTGCTACTTTTTGGCCTAATTTAAAAGCAAGATATGCTAATTTGGGCTATTAAAGTTAAGATTGTACGATTGCGAGTTACATGAAAGTAACTAAGCTATAAATAATTGTAATTAATAATAATTGTAAATATTAATTAATACTACATAATATTATTTAATAAATTAGTCCCTATTCAATGCAGAGTTTTCTTCCAAGCACAGAAACTTCTAAATATAAATACAAGATAATAGATAGATCGATAAATAAATAGACAACTTTCAAATATTGCACCAAGTAATGGCGAGAGGAAAAAAACTAGACAGTATACATTACATTTGAAATTAATAATGGATGAATGGTAATAAATTGGTGTATGTTTGTATGTATACCAGCCAAAGTCCATTTAATAGCAGAATTTAGCCATTTTGTGTAAAAACTTTTATATCTCCTATTATTAATTATAACAGTAATCGAAAAAAGTCATAGTTTGTATATACAAGAGATGAAACAGAGAGCCATGAGCTAGAGCGATGTGCTGAGTCCATAAGGAGGCCGAGCTGCCAGAAATACCTTCCTGTGATTGGCTGTTGCGGGGAATACCAACACTCTTTTATGAATAAAATTTACACTAAGAAATAGGGCCTTGTGCACAACAACAAGGTTGTTGTGAAAAAGAACAACAATTTTTGTTTTGCACCTGACAGAAATCTCCATCTAACTGAATAATTTACTCGAGTAAGAGGGCAGAGCAGCGTATCATTATTTGTGTCAAGGCAACCCACAATAATAACGTCCCAAGTTAGGTAGCCAGCCCATGTTTCTGTAACACTCGTTACATCCTGCAGTATTTAATTATCACTATATTAATACTTTTAAATACTTAACATTTCACTTTTTAGGTAGATTAAAGTTGAAGCAGAATGTCATAAGCAAGGATGGTGTGCTGAATAAAGATGATTTATTAAGTGGATGGAGCCTTTAGCTGATCCCTTCCTGTGATTGGCTGTGGTGAATGTCAACAAAGAATGTGGGCGGAGCTTGGAACCTCCTACCCGAGCACAACAACCCACCTTATGGGTTGCTGTTTGGCTATTTATAGTGCGTTGGAAAAAAAAGAGATGGCGCTAGTTGTATTTTGCAGGGTAATTTGTTATAAGTGTAATTTGATGTCAACAGATGGCGTAAGCTGTATCTTACGGCCACTTTTGACCAGCCAGTTGATAGTGTTCTCTTCTGCCGACAGATGGCATCAGCTGTGTTATTATTACTTCCGAATTCCCTTTAAATACTGATCTACAAATCCCTTGGCTTATGATAAGGTTTTATACCATTTATGATAAGTATTAGATAACTGGAGTTCCGCAATTACTTTTATTTATCAACTGTTCAGGATATCGTCATATAATGTCTGGTTAGGACGTACTGCTCTCGATTGATGAAGATTAAGCCATCCAAGAGGTGGCACGGGCATGAATAGCCCGTAAATACTGCTCTCGTAATATTATTCAGGGGGTGGGGGGTGGGAGAACTATCAAGTGAAAGCGCCAAGCCATTACGACTATATAGCACTCGGAAGGGATCAGGATACGGATTTGGGATGGAACGGGGGAAAGAAATGGTGCCCAACCTCTTGGGCGGTCGGGGATTGAACGCGGACCTGTAGGAAACGAGACTGTCGCTCTACCGTCCAGCCCAAGTGGTTAAGCGTAATATTATTAAAACAACAATTTATGCTTATAATAACAGCATTTCACACTAAAAATACTTGGATATATTGAAATTTGGTAGTGAATTCGAATCTAGGAATCTCCTATGACTAAACTGAACTTTTTAATCATTTTTATGTACTTACTACTCATTATTAAATTATTAAGTACTTACTATAATAATTAAATAAATTATTTTATTTAATATTAAATTAAATGATAAAATAATAGGTAATAATAAATCATTGAGTAGGAGGACAGGCAGCCAGTGTATATATACATGTTAGGCTTATACCAAGGTCCCAAAAAGGTGCCACAAAGGTGCCAAATTAAAGACTGGGTGCTGCCGGGGCGGGCCCAAGGGCTGCTGGCGGCCCTGGCCAGGCTGAACTTCCGCGCCCTTATAATCACCAGTCAGGCGCAGACAGTCGCAGTGAGAGGGTGTGTTAGCCGGAGCTCCTGAGTGTAGTTATATTATCATAGCAATATGGAAATTGTAGTGAAGGAACTGATGAATCTAGTTGGAGCCCTGAGGACAGAGTTGGATTCCCTACGGGAGGAGGTACGACACCTTACCTACCTTGAGGTTACCTTGAGGTGCTTCCGGGGCTTAGCGTCCCCGCGGCCCGGTCGTTGACCAGGCCTCCTGGTTGCCGGACTGATCAATCAGGCTGTTGGACGCGGCTGCTCGCAGCCTGACGTATGAGTCACAGCCTGGTTGATCAGGTATCCTTTGGAGGTGCTTATCCAGTTCTCTCTTGAACACTGTGAGGGGTCGGCTACTTATGCCCCTTACGACAGCTGAAACAACTTCGAGAAGAAACGGAGGAGGAGATCAGTACTAAAAAGACCTCGTCTTGGTAAGTCGTAAAGGACAGGGGCCTTAAGAAGACCTTGATAAAGCCGCCTACAGACATCCTAAGGACTTCTCATTCATTTGCCGTATTGGAGGACGAGTGATGTGGTGAGACTGCGGGTAACGCAAAAGGGAAAGCAACAAAGAGCAATGAAGCGCAGGCTCCTCAGAGAGTATAGGAAGTACCTAAGCGAATTTTAGTTGTGGGAGATTCCCAAGTAAGGTATTTGGATAGAACGTTTTGTGCTAGAGATAGGGGGAACAGGTTAAGGGTTTGCTATCCGGGAACTGGTATTGGTGATACTATAAACAACATGAATGATATTATGGTTGGAAATGGGAACAATCATGTTATTTGCATTAGCGCAGGGGAAATGATGTTGGTCGAGTTAGCAATGAGGAACTGATTCAGAGGTATAGAACAGCCATAGAATTAGAAGCAAGGGAGGAATCCCGATCTTATGTGGCATTCTTTCAAGGAAGAGCGTTGGGAATGAATGGATGTCGAGGGCACTTGGTGTCAATTACCGGCTGGAAAGATATTGCAAATCAAATGCAATATCTTTCATAGACAACTGGGAGCACTTCTATGGAAGAAGTGAAATCTATGCTCGTGATGGGATGCATCTATCGAGGGCTGGGGTTGTTACTGTTGTAAACTCGTTGGAACCAGTGGTTAGAGGCATTTGTTTGGGTTTAAACTGTTAGTAGAGAGTGGTATGGGAATTGATAGGGAGGAAGGAGGCAATAAAAGTATTTGTTTGTTGGAGAAACAAATTGGCAAAATGATCAGGGAAAGAGCAGGGCCTCAAAATAACAATTCGTTTAGGGTATATTACGCTAACAGTAGAAGTCTAAGAAACAAAATAAACGAGTTAAATGCTCTTGTCTGTACAGAAAAAATAGATATTATTGCACTTACCGAAACGTGGATGAATGTAGAAAATAGAGAACTATTAACTGAATATCAAATAAATGGATTTAAACTATTTCACACAGATATATTAGACGAGGAGGGGGAGTAGCCATATATGTTAGGGACAATTTGAAATGTAGTCTCAAAGAGGGAATCAAAACTGAGCTACACACAGAAACTATTTGGATAGAATCAAACGAAAAAGCAAATAATATTATAATAGGAGTTATATATAGACCACCAAATTTAGACAGAATGGAAGCAAAGTAATCTATGGGATGAAATATCTAGAGCATCTAGATCTAACAGTATTTATGTCATGGGTGACTTTAATTTTAGTGGAATAAACTGGTTGAACAAAACAGGGAATAATGAAGCAGAAAATTTTCTAGAATTAATTGACGATTGCTTTCTTACGCAACACATTAAGGAGCCAACGTGGGGAAATAATTTTTTAGATTTAGTGTTAACTAACAGGGAAACACAAATTAAGGACATCGAAATAGAGAGTGAGCTAGGGAACAGTGATAATAAAGAAATCACATTTAGCATAGAATGGAATAGATCTGTAGGAGAAATTTCTGTTAAAGTGCCTGATTTTCGAAAAGCTGATTTCAACAGCCTAAGAAATTTTTGGGGTAAAATAGATTGAAATTTTTTGCCCAAACCCTCCTGCAGTTTTCAAAATATCTGAAATGTCGGAAATTTGACTCCTGAGCGTGTTTTTTGAGCCGAATTCTGACACTCTGCACCTATTTTCATTTTCAAATTACGACTTTATATACCGAAAATATGGCAATTACTGAAAACAGCGATGGGTCATACTTTGCCCAAACCCCTTTGCAGTTTTCAAAATATCTGAAATTTGACTCCCGAGCGTGATTTTTTAACCGAATACTGACTCTCTGCACCTATTTTCATTTTCAAATTACGATTTTTTTTACCGAAAATATGCCAATTACTGAAAACGGCGATGGGTCATATCTTGCCCAAACCCCCCAGCAGTTTTCAAAATATCTGAAATGTCGGAAATTTGTCTCCTGAGCGTGATTTTCGAGTCGAATTCTGACTCTCTGCACCTATTTTCATTCTAAAATTACGACTTTTTATACCGAAAATATGCCAATTACGGAAAACTGCGATAGGATCATATTTTGCCCAAACTCCCCAGCAGTTTTCAAAATATCTGAAATGTCGGAAATTTGTCTCCTGAGCGTGATTTTCGAGTCAAATTCTGACTCTCTGCACCTATTTTCATTCTAAAATTACGACTTTTTATACCGAAAATATGCCAATTACGGAAAACTGCGATAGATCATATTTTGCCCAAACCCCCCTGCAGTTTTCAATATATCTAATATGTCGGAAATTTGACTCCTGAGCGTGATTTTTGAGCCGAATTCTGACTCTCTGCACCTGTTTTCATTTGCAAGTTATGACTTTTTATCCTGAAAATATGCCAATTACTGAAAACGGCGATGGGTCATATTTTGCCCAAACCCCCCTGTAGTTTTCAAAATATCTAAAATGTCGGAAATTGGACTCCTAAGCGTGATTTTTCGAGCCGAATTCTGACTCTCTGCACCTAGTTTTCATTTGCAAGTTACGACTTTTTATACTGAAAATATGCCAATTACTGAAAACGGCGATGGGTCATATTTTGCCCAAACCCCCCAGTAGTTTTCAAAATATCTGAATTATCGGAAATTTGACTCCTGAGCGTGATTTTTGAGCCGAATTCTGACTTTCTGCACCTATTTTCATTTTCAAGTTACTATTTTCTATACCGAAAATATCCCAATCACTGTAAACCGCGATGGGTCACATTTTGCCCAAACCCCCCTGTAGTTTTCAATATATCTAAAATGTCGGAAATTTGACGTCTAAGCGTGATTTCTGAGCCGAATTCTGACTCTCTGCACCTATTTTCATTTTCAAATTACGACTTTTTATGCCGAAAATATGCCAATTACTGAAAACGGCGATGGGTCATATATTGCCCAAACCCCCCTGCAGTTTTCAAAATATCTGAAAAGTCGGAACTACCTATAAGTACTACCTAATTAACTCCATGTACCTACCTTACCCCTAAATGTCAACCCATGTCTCACCATTTTTTAAACAATGCTGTTTGTTGACCAATTTGCATATTGGCTATTTTCTACCATGTTCCCCCTTTTTTATCTTTTATTTTTTTCTTTCAATGCAATTTATACTTTAAGCTCAATTAATATTAAGTTGTAGTCTAAGTGGGTTTTTTTTCCACCTCACCTTGCCCGAAACACTCTTGGGGATGTTTATTTGGTATGATTCCGGGTGTATTTTTTTGGTAAGGGTCTGGGTGTGTTTATTGCTAGGGCTCCTGGTGTATTTTTGTATAGGTCTCGGGTGTTTGTTTGCTAGGCTCTGAGTACCCAAATGTTTCAGCTCTGGATAAACAACTGGTCACGTTCCGGTTACACCTAACCCACCGCTACCTCTCTCTCCGTCTGTCTCTGTTTAGGAAAATAAAATTGTGATTGTTTTTAATTAAAAAGTTACCTCATTGCTTCATAGCTTCCAGAAGTTGGTAGAGACAACCGGTATGATGCGGCGGTAAGAGGAGAGAAAGCAGTACAGTATTAGTTTTAGTTAGTTTAGTTCATTTATTATGCACCCCATACCCATCTTGTGGGCGGTAGTGGAAAGGGTTACAGAGGCACATAATGGGCTCAGGGACTGAACTCTACAATTCATTTAGCTAAGCAAGTTACAATCTTGATGAGCTAGTTACAAAATTCAGTGTAAGTCGTCACATCATTAATGGGTTCGAGATCGACTACAAGTACAGTTTCTAAATTAAGCAACTGACATATGTGGAGAGCTAGTGTCACAATTGATATGTTTGTCCTGCACACCGACCCCCATGCACTGGGCAGCGGTGGATAGGTTACAATCACTTAGTTACTACCTACAGTTAGCAACCTGGGGATATTTGGCTAAAATTTTTGCCAGCAGATAATTTTGAATGAAATATTGACACATTGCTGGAACATTGGTAATAGAATTGTCTCTGAATTCACGTATCTTTTCGCACTCATCACATAGTGACGGAGGGTGTGCGAATAATTTTGTTGACACAGTTTACATTTGGTCAGGTCTACATCAGCAGATAATGGGAATTCCCAGAGATACTTGAAGCCATATAATGAGAATTCACAGAGATACTTGTACCATCATTGTTTGTATCACACCTGTGTATGTATGTACTTTACCTAAATAAACTTTTGAATTTGAATTTGAATTTGAACCGAGTCTAAGCCGAGCAGTAGTAACATTTAGAAGTCTGCTGCTGCAAAGTTTCGAACATTTCCGGAACAAGTGCTTCACTGACGAATTTTGTTCGAACCACAACGCTATAAATGCTTCACCCACGTACTACAAATACAAATAATCGCCAACAGAACCTAAACACCTAACCTTAGCTAATTTATGACTATATATATATGCACAATATGCTAATATATTATAATATTAATTTATATTTGAGAAAATTCGCGTTTTGAGTGAACAGCATGTTAAAATTTATGAATGCGTCTGTGGGGTCGACCGCTGAATGTAATGGACTTGAGTCGAGGACAGGTTGTAACTGGGCTCCAATCCTTAACTGCAGCCTCTGTTCACCCAGCAGTGACAGGGTAACTGGTTGTTAAACGATTTGGCGGGTCGTATTCCGGGGAAGAAAATGCGATTAAGGACTTGCCCGAAACGCTATGCGTGCTAGTTGCTTTGCAAGAATGTAAGAACTCTTGTATATATAAGGGCTCCAGGTAGTACAGTCCGGTTCGTTGTCGACGCATAATTGAGAATTCCGGGTTCAAATCCCAGCCGGGACAAAAATGGTTGGGCACATTTCCTTTCCCCTAATGCCGCTGTTCACATGCCAGGGAGTAGGTACTCAGTAGGTCAGCTTGTGGGGTTGCATCCTGGGCGGGGTCAGTAATTCGACCTGGGGGGGGGGAACCTCAATACAAGCTAAAAAAGTGTTTGAGAATTATTTTAAACACTATTATTATTATTATTATTATTTTTGTTTTTGAGATATATACAAGAGTTGTTACATTCTTGTAGAGCCACTAGTACGCGTAGCGTTTCGGGTAGGTCCCTGGAATACGATCCCCGCCGCGAAGAATCCTTGTTACAACCAAGTACACATTTTACTGTTGAGTTGCAGTTAAGGATTGGCGCCCAGTAAATCCTCCCCGGCCAGGATACGAACCCATGACAAAGCGCTCGCGGAACGCCAGGCGAGTGTCTTACCACTGCACCACGGAGATTGCTAATTAATTAATAAAAACACACGCCTATAATAATGAATAAAAATACACGCCTATAATAATGATTTAAAACACACGCCTATAATAATGATTTAAAACACACGCCTATAATAATGATTTAAAACACACGCCTATAATAATGATTTAAAACACACGCCTATAATAATGATTTAAAACACACACCTATAATAATGATTTAAAACACACGCCTATAATAATGATTTAAAACACACGCCTATAATAATGATTTAAAACACACGCCTATAATAATGATTTAAAACACACGCCTATAATAATGATTTAAAACACACGCCTATAATAATGATTTAAAACACACGCCTATAATAATGATTTAAAACACACGCCTATAATAATGATTTAAAACACACGCCTATAATAATGATTTAAAACACACGCCTATAATAATGATTTAAAACACACGCCTATAATAATGATTTAAAACACACGCCTATAATAATGATTTAAAACTACACGCCTATAATAATGATTTAAAACACACGCCTATAATAATGATTTAAAACACACGCCTATAATAATGATTTAAAACACACGCCTATAATAATGATTTAAAACACACGCCTATAATAATGATTTAAAACACACGCCTATAATAATGATTTAAAACACACGCCTATAATAATGATTTAAAACACACGCCTATAATAATGATTTAAAACACACGCCTATAATAATGATTTAAAACACACGCCTATAATAATGATTTAAAACACACGCCTATAATAATGATTTAAAACACACGCCTATAATAATGATTTAAAACACACGCCTATAATAATGATTTAAAACACACGCCTATAATAATGATTTAAAACACACGCCTATAATAATGATTTAAAACACACGCCTATAATAATGATTTAAAACACACGCCTATAATAATGATTTAAAACACACGCCTATAATAATGATTTAAAATACACGCCTATAATAATGATTTAAAACACACGCCTATCTCCACATGTCTATTGTGTAAAAGTAAAGTTGACGTAAAAACTATAAGTAAAGTTAAAGTTGTGTTCTTCTGCCCGAAACGCTACGCCTGTTAGTGGATGGGTGAAAAAGCATCTCCTGTTGTCAGTCCTACATTTGTGGCTTGTTGAGCTTGAAACCGTTGCTCCTTGTTTGTGTTACATCTGACCTTCTGAAGAAATTGTCCGGACCAACCCCTTATTCTTATTGGCCTTGCCTACTTCACTATTTGACTTGTTATATGATGAGTTTATTGGATACGACTCCTCCCTCTGGCATTCACTTAGCAACCATTCCACTTCTGGTAGTAGCCTTAGTATACATGGCTTAGTTAACTTCTGTGACTCATTTAACCCATAATTAACTAAGACTATGATTATTGTTTACTTAAGAATTAAATTCACACTTCACAAATGTGTGCAGTGTGATTGACAAATGTGTCAATCAATCATCGGGAAGAATGTACGATTGCGAGTTACATGAAAGTAACTAAGCTATAAATAATTGTAATTAATAATAATTGTAAATATTAATTAATACTAAATAATATTATTTAATAAATTAGTCCCTATTCAATGCAGAGTTTTCTTCCAAGCACAGAAACTTCTAAATATAAATACAAGATAATAGATAGATCGATAAATAAATAGACAACTTTCAAATATTGCACCAAGTAATGGCGAGAGGAAAAAACTAGACAGTATACATTACATTTGAAATTAATAATGGATGAATGGTAATAAATTGGTGTATGTTTGTAAGTATACCAGCCAAAGTCCATTTAATAGCAGAATTTAGCCATTTTGTATAAAAACTTTTATATCTCATATTATTAATTATAACAGTAATCGAAAAAAGTCATAGTTTGTATATACAAGAGATGAAACAGAGAGCCATGAGCTAGAGCGATGTGCTGAGTCCATAAGGAGGCCGAGCTGCCAGAAATACCTTCCTGTGATTGGCTGTTGCGGGGAATACCAACACTCTTTTATGAATAAAATTTACACTAAGAAATAGGGCCTTGTGCACAACAACAAGGTTGTTGTGAAAAAGAACAACAATTTTTGTTTTGCACCTGACAGAAATCTCCATCTAACTGAATAATTTACTCGAGTAAGAGGGCAGAGCAGCGTATCATTATTTGTGTCAAGGCAACCCACAATAATAACGTCCCAAGTTAGGTAGCCAGCCCATGTTTCTGTAACACCCGTTACATCCTGCAGTATTTAATTATCACTATATTAATACTTTTAAATACTTAACATTTCACTTTTTAGGTAGATTAAAGTTGAAGCAGAATGTCATAAGCAAGGATGGTGTGCTGAATAAAGATGATTTATTAAGTGGATGGAGCCTTTAGCTGATCCCTTCCTGTGATTGGCTGTGGTGAATGTCAACAAAGAATGTGGGCGGAGCTTGGAACCTCCTACCCGAGCACAACAACCCACCTTATGGGTTGCTGTTTGGCTATTTATAGTGCGTTGGAAAAAAAAGAGATGGCGCTAGTTGTATTTTGCAGGGTAATTTGTTATAAGTGTAATTTGATGTCAACAGATGGCGTAAGCTGTATCTTACGGCCACTTTTGACCAGCCAGTTGATAGTGTTCTCTTCTGCCGACAGATGGCATCAGCTGTGTTATTATTACTTCCGAATTCCCTTTAAATACTGATCTACAAATCCCTTGGCTTATGATAAGGTTTTATACCATTTATGATAAGTATTAGATAACTGGAGTTCCGCAATTACTTTTATTTATCAACTGTTCAGGATATCGTCATATAATGTCTGGTTAGGACGTACTGCTCTCGATTGATGAAGATTAAGCCATCCAAGAGGTGGCACGGGCATGAATAGCCCGTAAATACTGCTCTCGTAATATTATTCAGGGGGTGGGGGGTGGGAGAACTATCAAGTGAAAGCGCCAAGCCATTACGACTATATAGCACTCGGAAGGGATCAGGATACGGATTTGGGATGGAACGGGGGAAAGAAATGGTGCCCAACCTCTTGGGCGGTCGGGGATTGAACGCGGACCTGTAGGAAACGAGACTGTCGCTCTACCGTCCAGCCCAAGTGGTTAAGCGTAATATTATTAAAACAACAATTTATGCTTATAATAACAGCATTTCACACTAAAAATACTTGGATATATTGAAATTTGGTAGTGAATTCGAATCTAGGAATCTCCTATGACTAAACTGAACTTTTTAATCATTTTTATGTACTTACAACTCATTATTAAATTATTAAGTACTTACTATAATAATTAAATAAATTATTTTATTTAATATTTAAATTAAATGATAAAATAATAGGTAATAATAAATCATTGAGTAGGAGGACAGGCAGCCAGTGTATATATACATGTTAGGCTTATACCAAGGTCCCAAAAAGGTCCCACAAAGGTGCCAAATTAAAGACTGGGTGCTGCCGGGGCGGGCCCAAGGGCTGCTGGCGGCCCTGGCCAGGCTGAACTTCCGCGCCCTTATAATCACCAGTCAGGCGCAGACAGTCGCAGTGAGAGGGTGTGTTAGCCGGAGCTCCTGAGTGTAGTTATATTATCATAGCAATATGGAAATTGTAGTGAAGGAACTGATGAATCTAGTTGGAGCCATGAGGACAGAGTTGGATTCCCTACGGGAGGAGGTACGACACCTTACCTACCTTGAGGTGCTTCCGGGGCTTAGCGTCCCCGCGGCCCGGTCGTTGACCAGGCCTCCTGGTTGCCGGACTGATCAATCAGGCTGTTGGACGCGGCTGCTCGCAGCCTGACGTATGAGTCACAGCCTGGTTGATCAGGTATCCTTTGGAGGTGCTTATCCAGTTCTCTCTTGAACACTGTGAGGGGTCGGCTACTTATGCCCCTTACGACAGCTGAAACAACTTCGAGAAGAAACGGAGGAGGAGATCAGTACTAAAAAGACCTCGTCTTGGTAAGTCGTAAAGGACAGGGGCCTTAAGAAGACCTTGATAAAGCCGCCTACAGACATCCTAAGGACTTCTCATTCATTTGCCGTATTGGAGGACGAGTGATGTGGTGATACTGCGGGTAACGCAAAAGGGAAAGCAACAAAGAGCAATGAAGCGCAGGCTCCTCAGAGAGTATAGGAAGTACCTAAGCGAATTTTAGTTGTGGGAGATTCCCAAGTAAGGTATTTGGATAGAACGTTTTGTGCTAGAGATAGGGGGAACAGGTTAAGGGTTTGCTATCCGGGAACTAGGTATTGGTGATACTATAAACAACATGAATGATATTACGGCTGGAAATGGGAACAATCATGTTATTTGCATTAGCGCAGGGGAAATGATGTTGGTCGAGTTAGCAATGAGGAACTGATTCAGAGGTATAGAACAGCCATAGAATTAGTTAGAAGCAAGGGAGGAATCCCGATCTTATGTGGCATTCTTTCAAGAAAGAGCGTTGGGAATGAATGGATGTCGAGGGCACTTGGTGTCAATTGCCGGCTGGATAGATATTGCAAATCAAATGCAATATCTTTCATAGACAACTGGGAGCACTTCTATGGAAGAAGTGAAATGTATGCTCGTGATGGGGTGCATCTATCGAGGGCTGGGGTTGTTACTGTTGCAAACTCGTTGGAACCAGTGGTTAGAGGCATTTGTTTGGGTTTAAACTGTTAGTAGAGAGTGGTATGGGAATTAATAGGGAGGAAGGAGGCAATAAAAGTATTTGTTTGTTGGAGAAACAAATTGGCAAAATGATCAGGGAAAGAGCAGGGCCTCAAAATAACAATTCGTTTAGGGTATATTACACTAACAGTAGAAGTCTAAGAAACAAAATAAACGAGTTAAATGCTCTTGTCTGTACAGAAAAAATAGATATTATTGCACTTACCGAAACGTGGATGAATGTAGAAAATAGAGAACTATTAACTGAATATCAAATAAATGGATTTAAACTATTTCACACAGATATATTAGACGAGGAGGGGGAGTAGCCATATATGTTAGGGACAATTTGAAATGTAGTCTCAAAGAGGGAATCAAAACTGAGCTACACACAGAAACTATTTGGATAGAATTAAACGAAAAAGCAAATAATATTATAATAGGAGTTATATATAGACCACCAAATTTAGACAGAATGGAAGCAAAGTATCTATGGGATGAAATATCTAGAGCATCTAGATCTAACAGTATTTATGTCATGGGTGACTTTAATTTTAGTGGAATAAACTGGTTGAACAAAACAGGGAATAATGAAGCAGAAAATTTTCTAGAATTAATTGACGATTGCTTTCTTACGCAACACATTAAGGAGCCAACGTGGGGAAATAATTTTTTAGATTTAGTGTTAACTAACAGGGAAACACAAATTAAGGACATCGAAATAGAGAGTGAGCTAGGGAACAGTGATAATAAAGAAATCACATTTAGCATAGAATGGAATAGATCTGTAGGAGAAATTTCTGTTAAAGTGCCTGATTTTCGAAAAGCTGATTTCAACAGCCTAAGAAATTTTTGGGGTAAAATAGATTGAAATTTTTTGCCCAAACCCTCCTGCAGTTTTCAAAATATCTGAAATGTCGGAAATTTGACTCCTGAGCGTGTTTTTTGAGCCGAATTCTGACACTCTGCACCTATTTTCATTTTCAAATTACGACTTTATATACCGAAAATATGGCAATTACTGAAAACAGCGATGGGTCATACTTTGCCCAAACCCCTTTGCAGTTTTCAAAATATCTGAAATTTGACTCCCGAGCGTGATTTTTGAACCGAATACTGACTCTCTGCACCTATTTTCATTTTCAAATTACGATTTTTTTTACCGAAAATATGCCAATTACTGAAAACGGCGATGGGTCATATCTTGCCCAAACCCCCCAGCAGTTTTCAAAATATCTGAAATGTCGGAAATTTGTCTCCTGAGCGTGATTTTCGAGTCGAATTCTGACTCTCTGCACCTATTTTCATTCTAAAATTACGACTTTTTATACCGAAAATATGCCAATTACGGAAAACTGCGATAGATCATATTTTGCCCAAACCCCCCAGCAGTTTTCAAAATATCTGAAATGTCGGAAATTTGTCTCCTGAGCGTGATTTTCGAGTCAAATTCTGACTCTCTGCCCCTATTTTCATTCTAAAATTACGACTTTTTATACCGAAAATATGCCAATTACGGAAAACTGCGATAGATCATATTTTGCCCAAACCCCCCTGCAGTTTTCAAAATATCTAATATGTCGGAAATTTGACTCCTGAGAGTGATTTTTGAACCGAATTCTGACTCTCTGCACCTATTTTCATAACCCCCCTGTAGTTTTCAAAATATCTAAAATGTCGGAAATTGGACTCCTAAGCGTGTTTTTTGAGCCGAATTCTGACTCTCTGCACCTGTTTTCATTTGCAAGTTACGACTTTTTATACTGAAAATATGCCAATTACTGAAAACGGCGATGGGTCATATTTTGCCCAAACCCCCCAGTAGTTTTCAAAATATCTGAATTATCGGAAATTTGACTCCTGAGCGTGATTTTTGAGCCGAATTCTGACTTTCTGCACCTATTTTCATTTTCAAGTTACTATTTTCTATACCGAAAATATCCCAATCACTGTAAACCGCGATGGGTCACATTTTGCCCAAACCCCCCTGTAGTTTTCAATATATCTAAAATGTCGGAAATTTGACGTCTAAGCGTGATTTCTGAGCCGAATTCTGACTCTCTGCACTTATTTTCATTTTCAAATTACGACTTTTTATGCCGAAAATATGCCAATTACTGAAAACGGCGATGGGTCATATATTGCCCAAACCCCCCTGCAGTTTTCAAAATATCTGAAAAGTCGGAACTACCTATAAGTACTACCTAATTAACTCCATGTACCTACCTTACCCCTAAATGTCAACCCATGTCTCACCATTTTTTAAACAATGCTGTTTGTTGACCAACTTTGCATATTGGCTATTTTCTACCATGTTCCCCCTTTTTTATCTTTTATTTTCTTCTTTCAATGCAATTTATACTTTAAGCTCAATTAATATTAAGTTGTAGTCTAAGTGGGTTTTTTTTCCACCTCACCTTGCCCGAAACACTCTTGGGGATGTTTATTTGGTATGATTCCGGGTGTATTTTGTTGGTAAGGGTCTGGGTGTGTTTATTGCTAGGGCTCCTGGTGTATTTTTGTATAGGTCTCGTGTGTTTGTTTGCTAGGCTCTGAGTACCCAAATGTTTCAGCTCTGGATAAACAACTGGTCACGTTCCGGTTACACCTAACCCACCGCTACCTCTCTCTCCGTCTGTCTCTCTGTTTAGGAAAATAAAATTGTGATTGTTTTTAATTAAAAAGTTACCTCATTGCTTCATAGCTTCCAGAAGTTGGTAGAGACAACCGGTATGATGCGGCGGTAAGAGGAGAGAAAGCAGTACAGTATTAGTTTTAGTTAGTTTAGTTCATTTATTATGCACCCCATACCCATCTTGTGGGCGGTAGTGGAAAGGGTTACAGAAGCACATAATGGGCTCAGGGACTGAACTCTACAATTCATTTAGCTAAGCAAGTTACAATCTTGATGAGCTAATTACACAATTCAGTATAAGTCGTCACATCATAAATGGGTTCGAGATCGACCATAAGTACAGTTTCTAAATTACGCAACTGACATATGTGGAGAGCTAAATAAATAAATAAATAAATAAATAAATAAATAATTAGTGACGTAAATAAATAAGTTAGTGTCACAATTGTTATGTTTGTCCTGCACACCGCCCCCCATCCAGTGGGCAGCGGTGGATAGGTTACAATCACTCAGTTACTACCTAGAGTTAGCAACCTGGGGATATTTGGCTAAAATTTCTGGTAGCAGATCATTTTGAATGAAATATTGACACATCGCTGGAACATTGGTTATATAATTGTCTCTAAATTCACGTATCTTTTCACACTCATCACATAGTGACGGAGGGTGTGCGAATAATTTTGTTGACAGTTTACATTTGGTCAGGTCTACATCAGCAGATAATGAGAATTCCCAGAGATACTTGTACCATCATTGTTTGTATCACACCGTGTATGTATGTACTTTACCTAAATATACATTTGAATTTGAATTTGAACCGAGTCTAAGCCGAGCAGTAGTAACATTTAGAAGTCTGCTGATTTGTCCGAAACTGCGAAGTTTCAAACATTTCCGGAACAAGTGCTTCACTGACGAATTTTGTTCGAACCACAACGCTGTAAATGCTTCACCCACGTACTACAAATACAAATAATCGCCAACAGAACCTAAACACCTAACCTTAGCTAACCTATGCTTATATATATGCACAATATGCTAATATATTATAATATTAATTTATATTTGAGAAAATTCGCGTTTTGAGTGAACAGCATGTTAAAATTTATGAATGCGTCTGTGGGGGTCGACCGCTGGATGTAATGGACTTGAGTCGAGGACAGGTTGTAACTGGGCTCCAATCCTTAACTGTAGCCTCTGTTCACTCAGCAGTGACAGGGTAACTGGTTGTTAAACGATTTGGCGGGTCGTATTGCGGGGAAGAAAATGCGATTAAGGACTTGGCCAAAACGCTATTTATTTATTTATTTATTTATTTATTTATTTATTTATTTATATATATACAAGAAGGTACATTGGGTTAGTGAGAATACATTGGATAGTACAGTATTAACATTCTTGTAAAGCCACTAGTACGCACAGCGTTTCGGGCTGCGTGCTAGTTGCTTTGCAAGAATGTAAGAACTATTGTATATATAAGGGCTCCAGGTGGTACAGTCCGGTTCGTTGTCGACGCATAATTGAGAATTCCGGGTTCAAATCCCAGCCGGGACAAAAATAGTTGGGCACATTTCCTTTCCCCTAATGCCTCTGTTCACATGCCAGGGAGTAGGTACTTAGTAGGTTAGCTTGTGGGGTTGCATCCTGGGCGGGGTCAGTAATTCGACCTTGGGGGGGGGGGGGAACCTCAATACAAGCCAAAAAAGTGTGAGAATTATTTTAAACACTATTATTATTATTATTTTTGTTTTTGAGATATATACAAGAGTTGTTACAATCTTGTACAGCCACTAGTACGCGTAGCGTTTCGGGCAGGTCCCTGGAATACGATCCCCGCCGCGAAGAATCCTTGTTACAACCAAGTACACATTTTACTGTTGAGTTGCAGTTAAGGATTTGCGCCCAGTAAATCCTCCCCGGCCAGGATACGAACCCATGACAAAGCGCTCGCGGAACGCCAGGCGAGTGTCTTACCACTGCACCACGGAGACTGCTAATTAATTAATAAAAACACACGCCTATAATAATGAATAAAAATACACGCCTATAATAATGAATAAAAACACACGCCTATAATAATGATTTAAAACACACGCCTATAATAATGATTTAAAATACACGCCTATAATAATGATTTAAAACACACGCCTATCTCCACATGTCTATTGTGTAAAAGTAAAGTTGACGTAAAAACTATAAGTAAAGTTAAAGTTGTGTTCTTCTGCCCGAAACGCTACGCCTGTTAGTGGATGGGTGAAAAAGCATCTCCTGTTGTCAGTCCTACATTTGTGGCTTGTTGAGCTTGAAACCGTTGCTCCTTGTTTGTGTTACATCTGACCTTCTGAAGAAATTGTCCGGACCAACCCCTTATTCTTATTGGCCTTGCCTACTTCACTATTTGACTTGTTATATGATGAGTTTATTGGATACGACTCCTCCCTCTGGCATTCACTTAGCAACCATTCCACTTCTGGTAGTAGCCTTAGTATACATGGCTTAGTTAACTTCTGTGACTCATTTAACCCATAATTAACTAAGACTATGATTATTGTTTACTTAAGAATTAAATTCACACTTCACAAATGTGTGCAGTGTGATTGACAAATGTGTCAATCAATCATCGGGAAGAATGTACGATTGCGAGTTACATGAAAGTAACTAAGCTATAAATAATTGTAATTAATAATAATTGTAAATATTAATTAATACTAAATAATATTATTTAATAAATTAGTCCCTATTCAATGCAGAGTTTTCTTCCAAGCACAGAAACTTCTAAATATAAATACAAGATAATAGATAGATCGATAAATAAATAGACAACTTTCAAATATTGCACCAAGTAATGGCGAGAGGAAAAAACTAGACAGTATACATTACATTTGAAATTAATAATGGATGAATGGTAATAAATTGGTGTATGTTTGTAAGTATACCAGCCAAAGTCCATTTAATAGCAGAATTTAGCCATTTTGTATAAAAACTTTTATATCTCATATTATTAATTATAACAGTAATCGAAAAAAGTCATAGTTTGTATATACAAGAGATGAAACAGAGAGCCATGAGCTAGAGCGATGTGCTGAGTCCATAAGGAGGCCGAGCTGCCAGAAATACCTTCCTGTGATTGGCTGTTGCGGGGAATACCAACACTCTTTTATGAATAAAATTTACACTAAGAAATAGGGCCTTGTGCACAACAACAAGGTTGTTGTGAAAAAGAACAACAATTTTTGTTTTGCACCTGACAGAAATCTCCATCTAACTGAATAATTTACTCGAGTAAGAGGGCAGAGCAGCGTATCATTATTTGTGTCAAGGCAACCCACAATAATGACGTCACAAGTTAGGTAGCCAGCCCATGTTTCTGTAACACTCGTTACATCCTGCAGTATTTAATTATCACTATATTAATACTTTTAAATACTTAACATTTCACTTTTTAGGTAGATTAAAGTTGAAGCAGAATGTCATAAGCAAGGATGGTGTGCTGAATAAAGATGATTTATTAAGTGGATGGAGCCTTTAGCTGATCCCTTCCTGTGATTGGCTGTGGTGAATGTCAACAAAGAATGTGGGCGGAGCTTGGAACCACCTACCCGAGCACAACAACCCACCTTATGGGTTGCTGTTTGGCTATTTATAGTGCGTTGGAAAAAAAAGAGATGGCGCTAGTTGTATTTTGCAGGGTAATTTGTTATAAGTGTAATTTGATGTCAACAGATGGCGTAAGCTGTATCTTATGGCCACTATTGACCAGCCAGTTGATAGTGTTCTCTTCTGCCGACAGATGGCATCAGCTGTGTTATTATTACTTCCGAATTCCCTTTAAATACTGATCTACAAATCCCTTGGCTTATGATAAGGTTTTATACCATTTATGATAAGTATTAGATAACTGGAGTTCCGCAATTACTTTTATTTATCAACTGTTCAGGATATCGTCATATAATGTCTGGTTAGGACGTACTGCTCTCGATTGATGAAGATTAAGCCATCCAAGAGGTGGCACGGGCATGAATAGCCCGTAAATACTGCTCTCGTAATATTATTCAGGGGGTGGGGGGTGGGAGAACTATCAAGTGAAAGCGCCAAGCCATTACGACTATATAGCACTCGGAAGGGATCAGGATACGGATTTGGGATGGAACGGGGGAAAGAAATGGTGCCCAACCTCTTGGGCGGTCGGGGATTGAACGCGGACCTGTAGGAAACGAGACTGTCGCTCTACCGTCCAGCCCAAGTGGTTAAGCGTAATATTATTAAAACAACAATTTATGCTTATAATAACAGCATTTCACACTAAAAATACTTGGATATATTGAAATTTGGTAGTGAATTCGAATCTAGGAATCTCCTATGACTAAACTGAACTTTTTAATCATTTTTATGTACTTACAACTCATTATTAAATTATTAAGTACTTACTATAATAATTAAATAAATTATTTTATTTAATATTTAAATTAAATGATAAAATAATAGGTAATAATAAATCATTGAGTAGGAGGACAGGCAGCCAGTGTATATATACATGTTAGGCTTATACCAAGGTCCCAAAAAGGTCCCACAAAGGTGCCAAATTAAAGACTGGGTGCTGCCGGGGCGGGCCCAAGGGTTGCTGGCGGCCCTGGCCAGGCTGAACTTCCGCGTCCTTATAATCACCAGTCAGGCGCAGACAGTCGCAGTGAGAGGGTGTGTTAGCCGGAGCTCCTGAGTGTAGTTATATTATCATAGCAATATGGAAATTGTAGTGAAGGAACTGATGAATCTAGTTGGAGTCCTGAGGACAGAGTTGGATTCCCTACGGGAGGAGGTACGACACCTTACCTACCTTGAGGTGCTTCCGGGGCTTAGCGTCCCCGCGGCCCGGTCGTTGACCAGGCCTCCTGGTTGCCGGACTGATCAATCAGGCTGTTGGACGCGGCTGCTCGCAGCCTGACGTATGAGTCACAGCCTGGTTGATCAGGTATCCTTTGGAGGTGCTTATCCAGTTCTCTCTTGAACACTGTGAGGGGTCGGCTACTTATGCCCCTTACGACAGCTGAAACAACTTCGAGAAGAAACGGAGGAGGAGATCAGTACTAAAAAGACCTCGTCTTGGAAAGTCGTAAAGGACAGGGGCCTTAAGAAGACCTTGATAAAGCCGCCTACAGACATCCTAAGGACTTCTCATTCATTTGCCGTATTGGAGGACGAGTGATGTGGTGATACTGCGGGTAACGCAAAAGGGAAAGCAACAAAGAGCAATGAAGCGCAGGCTCCTCAGAGAGTATAGGAAGTACCTAAGCGAATTTTAGTTGTGGGAGATTCCCAAGTAAGGTATTTGGATAGAACGTTTTGTGCTAGAGATAGGGGGAACAGGTTAAGGGTTTGCTATCCGGGAACTGGTATTGGTGATACTATAAACAACATGAATGATATTATGGCTGGAAATGGGAACAATCCCATTATTTGCATTAGCGCGGGAGGAAATGATGTTGGTCGAGTTAGCAGTGAGGAACTGATTCAGAGGTATAGAACAGCCATAGAATTAGTTAGAAGCAAGGGAGGAATCCCGATCTTATGTGGCATTCTTTCAAGAAAGAGCGTTGGGAATGAATGGATGTCGAGGGCACTTGGTGTCAATTGCCGGCTGGAAAGATATTGCAAATCAAATGCAATATCTTTCATAGACAACTGGGAGCACTTCTATGGAAGAAGTGAAATGTATGCTCGTGATGGGGTGCATCTATCGAGGGCTGGGGTTGTTACTGTTGCAAACTCGTTGGAACCAGTGGTTAGAGGCATTTGTTTGGGTTTAAACTGTTAGTAGAGAGTGGTATGGGAATTAATAGGGAGGAAGGAGGCAATAAAAGTATTTGTTTGTTGGAGAAACAAATTGGCAAAATGATCAGGGAAAGAGCAGGGCCTCAAAATAACAATTCGTTTAGGGTATATTACACTAACAGTAGAAGTCTAAGGAACAAAATAAACGAGTTAAATGCTCTTGTCTGTACAGAAAAAATAGATATTATTGCACTTACCGAAACGTGGATGAATGTAGAAAATAGAGAACTATTAACTGAATATCAAATAAATGGATTTAAACTATTTCACACAGATAGATATATTAGACGAGGAGGGGGAGTAGCCATATATGTTAGGGACAATTTGAAATGTAGTCTCAAAGAGGGAATCAAAACTGAGCTACACACAGAAACTATTTGGATAGAATTAAACGAAAAAGCAAATAATATTATAATAGGAGTTATATATAGACCACCAAATTTAGACAGAATGGAAGCAAAGTATCAATGGGATGAAATATCTAGAGCATCTAGATCTAACAGTATTTATGTCATGGGTGACTTTAATTTTAGTGGAATAAACTGGTTGAACAAAACAGGGAATAATGAAGCAGAAAATTTTCTAGAATTAATTGACGATTGCTTTCTTACGCAACACATTAAGGAGCCAACGTGGGGAAGTAATTTTTTAGATTTAGTGTTAACTAACAGGGAAACACAAATTAAGGACATCGAAATAGAGAGTGAGCTAGGGAACAGTGATAATAAAGAAATCACATTTAGCATAGAATGGAATAGATCTGTAGGAGAAATTTCTGTTAAAGTGCCATGATTTTCGAAAAGCTGATTTCAACAGCCTAAGAAATTTTTGGGGTAAAATAGATTGAAATTTTTTGCCCAAACCCTCCTGCAGTTTTCAAAATATCTGAAATGTCGGAAATTTGACTCCTGAGCGTGTTTTTTTAGCCGAATTCTGACACTCTGCACCTATTTTCATTTTCAAATTACGACTTTATATACCGAAAATATGGCAATTACTGAAAACAGCGATGGGTCATACTTTGCCCAAACCCCTTTGCAGTTTTCAAAATATCTGAAATTTGACTCCCGAGCGTGATTTTTGAACCGAATACTGACTCTCTGCACCTATTTTCATTTTCAAATTACGATTTTTTTTACCGAAAATATGCCAATTACTGAAAACGGCGATGGGTCATATCTTGCCCAAACCCCCCAGCAGTTTTCAAAATATCTGAAATGTCGGAAATTTGTCTCCTGAGCGTGATTTTCGAGTCGAATTCTGACTCTCTGCACCTATTTTCATTCTAAAATTACGACTTTTTATACCGAAAATATGCCAATTACGGAAAACTGCGATAGATCATATTTTGCCCAAACCCCCCAGCAGTTTTCAAAATATCTGAAATGTCGGAAATTTGTCTCCTGAGCGTGATTTTCGAGTCAAATTCTGACTCTCTGCACCTATTTTCATTCTAAAATTACGACTTTTTATACCGAAAATATGCCAATTACGGAAAACTGCGATAGATCATATTTTGCCCAAACCCCCCTGCAGTTTTCAAAATATCTAATATGTCGGAAATTTGACTCCTGAGAGTGATTTTTGAACCGAATTCTGACTCTCTGCACCTATTTTCATTTTCAAATTACGACTTTTTATCCGAAAATATGCCAATTACTGAAAACGGCGATGGGTCATATTTTGCCCAAACCCCCCTGTAGTTTTCAAAATATCTAAAATGTCGGAAATTGGACTCCTAAGCGTGTTTTTTGAGCCGAATTCTGACTCTCTGCACCTGTTTTCATTTGCAAGTTACGACTTTTTATACTGAAAATATGCCAATTACTGAAAACGGCGATGGGTCATATTTTGCCCAAACCCCCCAGTAGTTTTCAAAATATCTGAATTATCGGAAATTTGACTCCTGAGCGTGATTTTTGAGCCGAATTCTGACTTTCTGCACCTATTTTCATTTTCAAGTTACTATTTTCTATACCGAAAATATCCCAATCACTGTAAACCGCGATGGGTCACATTTTGCCCAAACCCCCCTGTAGTTTTCAATATATCTAAAATGTCGGAAATTTGACGTCTAAGCGTGATTTCTGAGCCGAATTCTGACTCTCTGCACCTATTTTCATTTTCAAATTACGACTTTTTATACCGAAAATATGCCAATTACTGAAAACGGCGATGGGTCATATATTGCCCAAACCCCCCTGCAGTTTTCAAAATATCTGAAAAGTCGGAACTACCTATAAGTACTACCTAATTAACTCCATGTACCTACCTTACCCCTAAATGTCAACCCATGTCTCACCATTTTTTAAACAATGCTGTTTGTTGACCAACTTTGCATATTGGCTATTTTCTACCAATGTTCCCCCTTTTTTATCTTTTATTTTTTTCTTTCAATGCAATTTATACTTTAAGCTCAATTAATATTAAGTTGTAGTCTAAGTGGGTTTTTTTTCCACCTCACCTTGCCCGAAACACTCTTGGGGATGTTTATTTGGTATGATTCCGGGTGTATTTTTTTGGTAAGGGTCTGGGTGTGTTTATTGCTAGGGCTCCTGGTGTATTTTTGTATAGGTCTCGTGTGTTTGTTTGCTAGGCTCTGGGTACCCAAATGTTTCAGCTCTGGATAAACAACTGGTCACGTTCCGGTTACACCTAACCCACCGCTACCTCTCTCTCCGTCTGTCTCTCTGTTTAGGAAAATAAAATTGTGATTGTTTTTAATTAAAAAGTTACCTCATTGCTTCATAGCTTCCAGAAGTTGGTAGAGCCAACCGGTATGATGCGGCGGTAAGAGGAGAGAAAGCAGTACAGTATTAGTTTTAGTTAGTTTAGTTCATTTATTATGCACCCCATACCCATCTTGTGGGCGGTAGTGGAAAGGGTTACAGAAGCACATAATGGGCTCAGGGACTGAACTCTACAATTCATTTAGCTAAGCAAGTTACAATCTTGATGAGCTAATTACACAATTCAGTATAAGTCGTCACATCATAAATGGGTTCGAGATCGACCATAAGTACAGTTTCTAAATTACGCAACTGACATATGTGGAGAGCTAAATAAATAAATAAATAAATAAATAAATAAATAAATAAATAATTAGTGTACGTAAATAAATAAGTTAGTGTCACAATTGTTATGTTTGTCCTGCACACCGCCCCCCATCCAGTGGGCAGCGGTGGATAGGTTACAATCACTCAGTTACTACCTAGAGTTAGCAACCTGGGGATATTTGGCTAAAATTTCTGGTAGCAGATCATTTTGAATGAAATATTGACACATCGCTGGAACATTGGTTATATAATTGTCTCTAAATTCACGTATCTTTTCACACTCATCACATAGTGACGGAGGGTGTGCGAATAATTTTGTTGACAGTTTACATTTGGTCAGGTCTACATCAGCAGATAATGAGAATTCCCAGAGATACTTGTACCATCATTGTTTGTATCACACCGTGTATGTATGTACTTTACCTAAATATACATTTGAATTTGAATTTGAACCGAGTCTAAGCCGAGCAGTAGTAACATTTAGAAGTCTGCTGATTTGTCCGAAACTGCGAAGTTTCAAACATTTCCGGAACAAGTGCTTCACTGACGAATTTTGTTCGAACCACAACGCTGTAAATGCTTCACCCACGTACTACAAATACAAATAATCGCCAACAGAACCTAAACACCTAACCTTAGCTAACCTATGCTTATATATATGCACAATATGCTAATATATTATAATATTAATTTATATTTGAGAAAATTCGCGTTTTGAGTGAACAGCATGTTAAAATTTATGAATGCGTCTGTGGGGGTCGACCGCTGGATGTAATGGACTTGAGTCGAGGACAGGTTGTAACTGGGCTCCAATCCTTAACTGTAGCCTCTGTTCACTCAGCAGTGACAGGGTAACTGGTTGTTAAACGATTTGGCGGGTCGTATTGCGGGGAAGAAAATGCGATTAAGGACTTGGCCAAAACGCTATTTATTTATTTATTTATTTATTTATTTATTTATTTATTTATATATATACAAGAAGGTACATTGGGTTAGTGAGAATACATTGGATAGTACAGTATTAACATTCTTGTAAAGCCACTAGTACGCACAGCGTTTCGGGCTGCGTGCTAGTTGCTTTGCAAGAATGTAAGAACTATTGTATATATAAGGGCTCCAGGTGGTACAGTCCGGTTCGTTGTCGACGCATAATTGAGAATTCCGGGTTCAAATCCCAGCCGGGACAAAAATAGTTGGGCACATTTCCTTTCCCCTAATGCCTCTGTTCACATGCCAGGGAGTAGGTACTTAGTAGGTTAGCTTGTGGGGTTGCATCCTGGGCGGGGTCAGTAATTCGACCTTGGGGGGGGGGGGGGAACCTCAATACAAGCCAAAAAAGTGTGAGAATTATTTTAAACACTATTATTATTATTATTTTTGAGATATATACAAGAGTTGTTACAATCTTGTACAGCCACTAGTACGCGTAGCGTTTCGGGCAGGTCCCTGGAATACGATCCCCGCCGCGAAGAATCCTTGTTACAACCAAGTACACATTTTACTGTTGAGTTGCAGTTAAGGATTTGCGCCCAGTAAATCCTCCCCGGCCAGGATACGAACCCATGACAAAGCGCTCGCGGAACGCCAGGCGAGTGTCTTACCACTGCACCACGGAGACTGCTAATTAATTAATAAAAACACACGCCTATAATAATGAATAAAAATACACGCCTATAATAATGAATAAAAACACACGCCTATAATAATGATTTAAAACACACGCCTATAATAATGATTTAAAATACACGCCTATAATAATGATTTAAAACACACGCCTATCTCCACATGTCTATTGTGTAAAAGTAAAGTTGACGTAAAAACTATAAGTAAAGTTAAAGTTGTGTTCTTCTGCCCGAAACGCTACGCCTGTTAGTGGATGGGTGAAAAAGCATCTCCTGTTGTCAGTCCTACATTTGTGGCTTGTTGAGCTTGAAACCGTTGCTCCTTGTTTGTGTTACATCTGACCTTCTGAAGAAATTGTCCGGACCAACCCCTTATTCTTATTGGCCTTGCCTACTTCACTATTTGACTTGTTATATGATGAGTTTATTGGATACGACTCCTCCCTCTGGCATTCACTTAGCAACCATTCCACTTCTGGTAGTAGCCTTAGTATACATGGCTTAGTTAACTTCTGTGACTCATTTAACCCATAATTAACTAAGACTATGATTATTGTTTACTTAAGAATTAAATTCACACTTCACAAATGTGTGCAGTGTGATTGACAAATGTGTCAATCAATCATCGGGAAGAATGTACGATTGCGAGTTACATGAAAGTAACTAAGCTATAAATAATTGTAATTAATAATAATTGTAAATATTAATTAATACTAAATAATATTATTTAATAAATTAGTCCCTATTCAATGCAGAGTTTTCTTCCAAGCACAGAAACTTGTAAATATAAATACAAGATAATAGATAGATCGATAAATAAATAGACAACTTTCAAATATTGCACCAAGTAATGGCGAGAGGAAAAAAACTAGACAGTATACATTACATTTGAAATTAATAATGGATGAATGGTAATAAATTGGTGTATGTTTGTAAGTATACCAGCAAAGTCCATTTAATAGCAGAATTTAGCCATTTTGTATAAAAACTTTTATATCTCATATTATTAATTATAACAGTAATCGAAAAAAGTCATAGTTTGTATATACAAGAGATGAAACAGAGAGCCATGAGCTAGAGCGATGTGCTGAGTCCATAAGGAGGCCGAGCTTCCAGAAATACCTTCCTGTGATTGGCTGTTGCGGGGAATACCAACACTCTTTTATGAATAAAATTTACACTAAGAAATAGGGCCTTGTGCACAACAACAAGGTTGTTGTGAAAAAGAACAACAATTTTTGTTTTGCACCTGACAGAAATCTCCATCTAACTGAATAATTTACTCGAGTAAGAGGGCAGAGCAGCGTATCATTATTTGTGTCAAGGCAACCCACAATAATAACGTCCCAAGTTAGGTAGCCAGCCCATGTTTCTGTAACACCCGTTACATCCTGCAGTATTTAATTATCACTATATTAATACTTTTAAATACTTAACATTTCACTTTTTAGGTAGATTATTTAATTATCACGTTATTAACACTTTAAATAATTAACACTTCACTTTTCTGGGTAAATTAAAGTTATACTATAGCTGATCCCTTCCTGTGATTGGCTGTTGTGTGAATGTCAACAAAGAGTATCTACCAATGATATGCCATTTATTATGCACCCCATACCATCTTGTGGGCGGAGCTTGGAACCTCCTACCCGAGCACAACAACCCACCTTATGGGTTGCTGTTTGGCTATTTATAGTGCGTTGGAAAAGCAACAGATGGCGTTAGTTGTATTTTGTATGGTAATTTGTTATAAGTGTAATTTGATGTCAACCGATGGCGTATGTTGTATCTTATGGCCACTGTTGACCTGCCAGTTGATAGTGTTCTCTTCTGCCGACAGATGGCATCAGCTGTGTTATTATTATTTTAATAATATTATTACATTAATAATAATGTATTATTATTACTTTAAACACTGATCTATACGTCTGGTAGCTTATAATAAGGTTTTATACCATGCTGGTATTAGGTAACTAGAATTCTGCAATTACTTTTTTTTTTATCTACTGTTGAGGACATGTAAAACAAATGTAAGATTTTGAGGCTGAGTAACGAAGATAGTTACAAGACACGAGCCAGATGGTGTTGAGATTGCAAAAGGGATTATGATATGAACTTAAGCCAAAAAATCAATGCATAAATGTTCGCAAATATGAGACTGGGATTTATTTCTCGAAAAGTTAGCAATAAAATACGCTTCTAGTTCTTTATTTTTAAAATTCAGACCAGGGATTCTGTCTAACGAAGCTGCAAGCTAAAACACCGTTATCCTATAATGTTCATCTGTAACTTGACCCTAAATACTCGTTTATTAAACGAATTTATTGGTAGAGTTCATTAGGAATCAACTTTTTTGAAGGCAGAGTTTCCAACAAATACCTTCCTGTGATTGGCTGTTGCGGGGATTGCCAACGCTTATATGAATAAAATGCAAAATAAGAAATACATTCTTTTGCTCAATAACCTTGTTGTTGTTGTTGTACAAAAGAACAACAATTTCTGTTTTATACAAGACAGAAATTTCCATCTAACTGAATAATGTAGACCAATAAGAGGGCGGAGGCATTGTATCGCCGATATTATTTGTGTGAGGCAACTCCCACTGATGACGTCACAAGTTAGGTAGCCAGCCCATGTTTCTGTAACACTCGTTACATCCTGCAGTATTTAATTATCACTATATTAATACTTTTAAATACTTAACATTTCACTTTTTAGGTAGATTAAAGTTGAAGTAGAATGTCATAAGCAAGGATGGTGTGCTGAATAAAGATGATTTATTAAGTGGATGGAGCCTTTAGCTGATCCCTTCCTGTGATTGGCTGTGGTGAATGTCAACAAAGAATGTGGGCGGAGCTTGGAACTTCCTACCCGAGCACAACAACCCACCTTATGGGTTGCTGTTTGGCTATTTATAGTGCGTTGGAAAAAAAAGAGATGGCGCTAGTTGTATTTTGCAGGGTAATTTGTTATAAGTGTAATTTGATGTCAACAGATGGCGTAAGCTGTATCTTATGGCCACTATTGACCAGCCAGTTGATAGTGTTCTCTTCTGCCGACAGATGGCATGAGCTGTGTTATTATTACTTCCGAATTCCCTTTAAATACTGATCTACAAATACCTTGGCTTATGATAAGGTTTTATACCATTTATGATAAGTATTAGATAACTGGAGTTCCGCAATTGCTTTTATTTATCAACTGTTCAGGATATTATCATATAATGTCTGGTTAGGACGTACTGCTCTCGATTGATGAAGATTAAGCCATCCAAGAGGTGGCACGGGCATGAATAGCCCGTAAATACTGCTCTCGTAATATTATTCAGGAGGGGTGGGGGAACTATCAAGTGAAAGCGCCAAGCCATTACGACTATATAGCACTCGGAAGGGATCAGGATACAGATTTGGGATGGAACGGGGGAAAGGAATGGTGCCCAACCTCTTGGGCGGTCGGGGATTGAACGCGGACCTGTAGGAAACGAGACTGTCGCTCTACCGTCCAGCCCAAGTGGTTAAGCGTAATATTATTAAAACAACAATTTATGCATATAATAACAGCATTTCACACTAAAAATACTTGGATATATTGAAATTTGGAAGTGAATTCGAATCTAGGAATCTCCTATGACTAAACTGTACTTTTTAATCATTTTTATGTACTTACTACTCATTATTAAATTATTAAGTACTTACTATAATAATTAAATAAATTATTTGATTTAATATTTAAATTAAATGATAAAATAATAGATAATAATAAATCATTGTGTAAGGGGGACAGGCAGCAAGTGTGTATGTATACATGTTAAGTTTATACCAAGGTGCCACAAAGGTGCAAAAATTAAAGACTGGGTGCTGCCGGGGCGGGCCCAAGGGCTGCTGGCGGCCCTGGCCAGGCTGAACCTTCCGCGCCCTTATAATCACCATTGTTTAATAATCTTCACAGGGAGAAACAACTGTAAATATAGGAATAGTTTATTACAACATACACGGTAAAGAAAACAGCTCGGAAACTAAGGAAATAAAGCTGCCGAAAAAACATTAAAGTCCACTTCAAGTTCAAGTATGTTTATTGAGACAATAAAAAAATACATCTCAAAGGGATAGAGTAGCTTAGGCTATTTCTACCCCCCCTCTACTTCAAGTCCCTCAAGGGGCGCACAAATTCAGTGAGTACAAATACACAAATCACAATACAAGAATCCCATTTAACATAGCAGGTTAAAATAGGAAGCACAGCATATAAGTGTTACAAGTGAGTTACAAGGGAACAAGTGATATATATATATATATATATATATATATATATATATATATATATATATATATATATATATATATATATAATATATATATATAAAAATATATATATATAAATATATATATATATTTTTTATATATTATATAAAAATATATATATATATATATATATATATATATATATATATATATATATATATATATATATATGTCGTACCTAGTAGCCAGAACTCACTTCTCAGCCTACTATTCAAGGCCCGATTTGCCTAATAAGCCAAGTTTTCCTGAATTAATATATTTACTATAATTTTTTTCTTATGAAATGATAAAGCTACCCTTTTCACTATGTATGAGGTCAATTTTTTTTTATTGGAGTTAAAATTAACGTAGATATATGACCGAACCTAACCAACCCTACCTAACCTAACCTAACCTATATATCTAGGTAAGGTTAGGTTAGGTAGCCAAAAAAAGCTAGGTTAGGTTAGGTTAGGTAGGTTAGGTAGACGAAAAAACATTAATTCATGAAAACTTGGCTTATTAGGCAAATCGGGCCTTGCATAGTAGGCTGAGAAGTGAGTTCTGGCTACTAGGTACGACATATATATATATATATATATATATATATATATGTCGTACCTAATAGCCAGAACTCACTTCTCAGCCTACTATGCAAGGCCTGATTTGCCTAATAAGCCTAGTTTTCATGAATTAATGTTTTTTCGACAACCTAACCTACCTAACCTAACCTAACCTAACGTTTTCGGCTACCTAACCTAACCTAACCTATAGAGATAGGTTAGGTTAGGTTAGGTAGGGTTGGTTAGGTTCGGTCATATATCTACGTTAATTTTAACTCCAATAAAAATAAAATTGACCTCATACATAATGAAATGGGTAGCTTTATCATTTCATAAGAAAAAAAATAGAGAAAATATATTAATTCAGTAAAACTTGGCTTATTAGGCAAATCGGGCCTCGCATAGTAGGCTGAGAAGTGAGTTCTGGCTACTAGGTACGACATATATATATATATATATATATATATATATATATATATATATATATATATATATATATATATATATATATGTAGTCGAAAAAACATTTATTCATGAAAACTTGGCTTATTAGGCAAATCGGGCCTTGCATAGTAGGCTGAGAAGTGAGTTCTGGCTACTAGGTACGACATATATATATATATATATATATATATATATATATATATATATATATATATATATATATATATATATATATATATATGTCGTACCTAGTAGCCAGAACGCACTTCTCTGCCTGCTATTCAAGGCCCGATTTGCCTAATAAGCCAAGTTTTCATGAATTAATTGTTTTTCGACTACCTAACCTACCTAACCTAACCTAATCTAACTTTTTCGGCCACCTAACCTAACCTAACCTATAAAGATAGGTTAGGTTAGGTTAGGTAGGGTTGGTTAGGTTCGGTCATATATCTACTTTAATTTTAACTCCAATAAAAAAAATTGACCTCATACATAATGAAATGGGTAGCTTTATCGTTTCATCAGAAAAAAATTAGAGAAAATATATTAATTCAGGAAAACTTGGCTTATTAGGCAAATCGGGCCTTGAATAGTAGGCTGAGAAGTGCGTTCTGGCTACTAGGTACGACATATATATATATATATATATATATATATATATATATATATATATATATATATATATATATATATATATATATATATATGTTGTGCAAATTATGTGCAAATTATGCACGTTATGCATATTATGCAAATTATGCAAGTTATGCAAATTTGCACGTTGTGCAAATTATATAAATAAGTGTAATACACTCTATAGTAAATCACTTCTTTTCTTCACCTTAAAAGTACGAAAATGTGTTTTGGAGAACTCCTATTTCAATTAAGCCCTGATGCTAAGAAAATAGTTAAGAGGGATAGAAGCCCTAAACCAGAAAATAATAAATACAGAATATGCGGTCATATTCAATGAAACATGTTTGAAAGAAAACCTGCTGCCAGTATACACCAATATATATATATATATATATATATATATATATATATATATATATATATATATATATATATATATATATATATATATATATATATATATATATATATATATAATATATATTATATATATTATATATATATATATATATATATATATATATATAATATATATATATATATATATATATATATATATATATATATATATATATATATATATATATATATATATATATATATATATATATATATATATATATATATATGTGTGTGTGTGTGTGTATGTGCAGAAATAGTATTAATGAAAGAATTAACATCGTGTAGTGTACTCTATATATGAAAATATATTACTTTGAAAACCATACCGAGAAATAAGAAAGAAATACCGTTTCTGCCCGAAACGCTGCGCGTACTAGTGGCTTTACAAGATTGTAAATACTATGCTATGTATTCTCTCTAACTCAATGTACCTTCTTGTATATAAATAAATAAATAAATAAATATCATTCACTAAAAAAGATTGGGCTACTCATATTACGAGTTAGCTCCTTTTAGACCGTCAGCTCGCTACTTTCAGCAATTTAGATCTGGCAACCGTGTTTTGTGCGCTGGACGACGTTTGTGACCAGTGAGATGTGTTGTGTTTACACGTGCGTCGTTTTTATGAAGCCATGTCTATCACATCACTCAACTTCACTTAATACCTGTATGCCTGCTAAGTAGAAGTTTTTAGCTGCTAATAGCTTTAAACTCTAGTTTTAATAGTTGCCAATAATTTGTATACGGCACGTTACACATATTTTTGTGGGAAATGGTAGAAGTATATGTGGGCTCCGTGGCCTAGACCAAGTGACTTGTGTCTCAGATATACTCAATATATTCCTTCTGCACCATGAAGTCCGGCCCGAATATACTTTTAACAGGTGAGGTTGTATTTGCCAAGTTTAAGTAAAAGTGTTAGGATCAGTGAATACATGAATTGTGGTTTAGAAGTTTATGAGATTACATTATATTATGTTTTGTGGTCAATTATCCACGTGGTCAAAATGCTATGATCTTGTAATGACTTACTAGAGATTACTACTTCCTGCTATCACCACTAGGTAACATTGCTGTCCATCTTTTGTGTTGGATTGGTACAGCGTACAACTGTGACTAATGCCAGTTCTTTTTCAGATTTTCTTGTAATGTCCGAGCTGCCGGAATCATATAAATATTTTTTATTTGTTTATTTTATACAAGAAAGTACATTGGGTTTATGAGAGTACATGGCATTGATGTTTTTGCATTCTTGTAAAGCCACTAGCACACATTAATCTAACAGATAATTTTAAGTAGGTAATTTCTAGCAAAATTGAGAAATGTTAACAGGTACATTGTAAGAAAATTTGACTAAGATTAGTAGGTACATTATAATAAAATATAAGGATTATCAGCAGATACATTGTAGCATAACTTGTGGATTATTTCTAGGTGTAATGTAGCCCCCCTCCCTGATGATTTTTTCTAGCTGTATTTTAAGTTTTGGCATTTACGACTTCGAGGGGTTAGGTGGTTCCATGGGTTTATAACCCTGTGGGTGAAAAAGCATCTCCTCCTGTTCTCAGTCCTGCATTTTGACTTGTTGAGCTTGAAACCATTGCTTCTTATTTGTGTTTACATCTGATCTTTTGAAGAAGTTGTCTGTATCAACATCCAAATTGTTCAGTCTTTTTTTTTTTTAATTTTGATGAGATCTACCCTGTCATGCCTGGTTTGCAGTTTTGTTAGGCCTGTGGCCATCAACCGTT
Organism: Procambarus clarkii; assembly: GCF_040958095.1. NCBI lineage: Eukaryota > Metazoa > Arthropoda > Malacostraca > Decapoda > Cambaridae > Procambarus > Procambarus clarkii. Next base: position 18,477,463 of record NC_091211.1, read on the forward strand.
CCTGGTATGTGAGTTGACTTAACTCTAGAATGACTTTTTTTTGCCCGGTGTTGCACTTTCTCCATTGCAGCTATCCCACAGCATCTGGCACTTGGCTAAAGCGTCGTCTCATAAATTACTTATTGCACTCTTAATTTATTAGGAATACATATTGTTACTTGTTATTGTGTTTCACTGTCATTCTTTTAAGTCACATAAGAGTATAGACACCACAGAAAGATAGGTTGAGAATACCTAAGGTTACCTTGACCCCAATTCGTATGTCACCTAATTGACATTAATCTCACTAAACAAGTGTTCTTGTTTATTTTTGTGGTACATGCACATTATTGTTAGGTTAGGTTTTGTTGGTTTGCCAGTGTTAGGGACAGGACTCATGTTAGCCTTAGAGAGGTCCACCTTGCCAGTGACATCTTCCTGTCCTCCCCTTGCTAAACAAATAACTGTTTAAAGATTTAACAATCTGTGGCTCTCCAAAAGCATTAAACATTTAAGACTGAAACTTGAATATGAAAAATAAAATAAACTTGGCCTAGCCTAAGTAATTTGTAAAATGATTCTCCTAACTAAAATAATTAGAAGAGCTAAACTATCCAACTATGAAACCATATTTAAAGAAGACAAAGGAAATATAAAAAAATCTCTCAATCCTGGATCCAAACACACTCTAAAACAGAATAAGCTGTTAGCCTTGCTTGAAATATTCCAAAGATGCAGACAAATATTGTTACATATCTCACTGGCAGCTATCCCAACTATACAATACATCGTTTTGCAAATCTTCTCTCCGGACATTATTTCCATAATTCACTCACTCAAAACTCAAGTGATATACAGTATAGTTGTAATGGCTTGGCGCTTTCTCCTGATAATTGCCTCGCTCAAAACCAAAGTCATAAACACTAGTGAAATAAATATCAACCACTGTATACAGAAAAGATACTCAAGTACTTGTATCAGCCATTGCTCTGCTATTCAACTGATCTCTCGATACATACAATTTAAAAAAAACATTATTGCTTAATTAACCCTTGAAAAATTACTGTATTGAAAGTTACTAAAGCTGTTTTTGACAGAGTACTCAACCAATTAAAGTGCACACTCCAGAGACAATAATCATTATGCCGCATGTATAATGGCAGTTATGTTCTTATTTTATACTGTACTGTATCCAAATATAGTAGTGCAGTACCCACTACTCCTGTTTAATATGCGTAGGATTCTCAATCCTTAGGTTTAGCACAAGAACGGGTTTCATTATTCAGATTCAAATTACTCCTGACAAAGTGCCGAACAGTATACTGTCAGATATTGTCCACATTTCAGAAATGTGCAAAATAGCTATGCTATTGTTATAATTTTCTCTTGAGTATTGTGAAAAATTATTCCATTTCCAACCTAATACTGTATACAGTATTTCTTATTTCGTAATAGCATTGTTGACCTCTTGCACACAATTTCTGATTCCGATTTAGATTTGAATCCCCTATTTATGACAACTTATAGAAGTTGTTAAAATTCTAGACTAGGCTGTTGGACCAAGCTCTCACAAGTAGGCTTGGGGAGTAGAACTCCCAGAATCCCATCAAGCAGGCAGAACACGTGGGTTGGATTTGTTTCACATAATTCAGTACAGCACACTACAATACAGGTACAGTACTGTTATTTATAAAAAATATATAAATAACATATTAGTTAAATGCAGTTCTTATATTTATTGTTTATTCCAGGAACGCCAGGAGTGGGCAAGTCAACATTAGCTCAACTACTGGCTGAACGCTCTGGCCTGGAATGGATCAATGTAGGAGACCTGGCAAGGGACAATAATTTTTTTGATGGTTATGATGATGAGAGAGATTGCCCCATTCTTGATGAAGATAAGGTAACTCATATTACATGGGCTCTGTTCCTTAATAATAACTGGCTCTATGTTATGTAATGGGGGCTTTATACTAAAGATGGAAACCCTCTAATAATCACTGTTCAGGTGTTATATCTCACATTTGTTATCTTGTTTTTTTTTGGTATAGAAACTGCATTTTACTCAATGTTAAGTGTTTACTTTGTTAAGCTAATATGATATGATATGAATTTGTCCCTTGAGATGATATGCAAATGAATACATAACTTCACTCTCAGTGACAACTGCAGAAAGTATCATGACTTTTAAGAAAGTAGTTACCTTTGGTCAGACCATCTTTTACAAGAGCTATGAAGAAACAACACTTGAACAATAAGACACTCAAGAGCAAGGAGCCTTGAGTCTTTGCATTTAAATTGACCCTTTGAGGTGGGAAGTCTACCATTCAGCACAATGATCTATGCTTTTTGGTTGTCCTTGGTATTTTCCTCAGATTCCACCTTGATGAGAGTCTCGATACAACTGCAGATTTGGTATTGTTCAGTACAGTATTTAGGTCACAAGGAATGCAAGTGGGATATGATTCTTGGAGGTGTTTAGTGCTAAAGATAACACAGGTTATTCAAGGTTCAAGGAGAATCTAATGTCTTTACATGTTTATTTAATTTCAATAATAAATTTATAATTTATAGTGTTGATATAAAAACTTTGCTACAAAAGTACTTTTTCACCTTACCTGATATTTTAGATTAAGGACTTGCTCAAAACACTGTGCATGTTAGTGGCTTTGCAAGAATGTAAAAACATCACTCAAATGAAATCTCACCAACCCATTGTACCTTCTTGTAAATAAATTACAGTGGTACCTCGAATAACGAATTTAATCCGTTCCAGCGCTATGATCGTCATGTGAAACTGACGTCATACGAAACGAATGTCCCCATTGACAATAATGGAAATCAAATTAATCCGTTCTACCACCGAAAAGCATCAATATGATATTTGATATTTTAAATAATGCAGCAGCCTACCTTACATATACTGAACAAACCTTTATGACAGTTTTCTTTCTTCAAATTTGTTCAATTTTTTTTTTCATTTTTTGTATAGCAAAAGGTTCGTTCGGTGTTTGTCAGGTAGGCTGCTCCATGTTTCTTATAAAAAAATAAAATAAAAAAAATGAAGAATTTTGAAAAAACAGAACAAATGTCAAAAAGGTTCGTTGGGTGTTCGGCAGGTAGGCTGCTCCATGTTTATTAAAAAAAAAAAAAAAAAAAAAAGTTGAAACAATTTGAAAAATGGACAAATGCCATAAAGGTTTGTTCAGTGTTTGTCGGGTAGGCTGCTCCATTATGACAATCTTTGTGTTTCAAATATGTTCCATTTGTTTTGTATTTTTCATTTCTCAATAATGGAGCAGCCTACCCAACAAACACTGAATGAACCTTTATGGCATTTGTCCATTTTTCAAATTGTTTCAACTGTTTTTTTTCTTTTTATTTTCAAGAAACATGGAGCAGTCTACCTGCCGAACACCGAACGAACCTTTTTCACATTTGTTCTAGTTTTTCAAAATTCTTCATTTTTTTATTTTTTTTATAAGAAACATGGAGCAGCCTACCTGACAAACACCGAATGAACCGTTTTGAAATTTGTTCATTCTTTATAAAATTCATTTCGTTTTTCTACAAAAAGTCAATGCTTTGCAACATCCCAGCATCAATAGCATTTGTACACAAAGAAAAATAATTTATTTGCTTCGTCGGAGGGGTCCGAGAATGTGTGAGAAGCAGCCCCAGACTCCTCCATGTGGTGTTGACGTTATTCAAATGAGCGGTCGCCTAACGAGACGTATTGTCGGCGATCGGGGCGTTCGTTACCCAAAATGGGGATCTCTGCTCTCTTTTGATCCTAATAGTAGGTTTGTTCATTTGCAGCTGTCTCATTCTTTTCTGGCAAAGAATGAGTCTGCTGCTTTCCAGAGGGGTCCTTGGGTTGTTGATGCTTGGTTGGTCAGGCTGGGGGTGCATCATGTGTTGTGTCCGGTTGCGGCTCTTTGCCATTATCTGCGTTCCATGGCTTTGGTGGCCGGGGACGCGCTTTGGCTTGACCCGGTTTTCCTTCTTCCCTGTTCTAGGGCATGGGCCTCCCAGGTCGTCCACTGGGTTATCAGGTCTAGCCAGCCTGCAATCTATCCTCTTGCCCACGACTTTCGTAAGTTTGCTGCCTTGGCTGCCGTCTTCGGTAATACGTCTTGGGTTGACATTTGGGCACAGTGTTTTTGGAGATCGAACAGGGTTCTGGCCGCTCGCTACCTTATCAATGTTCCTGGGCCTCGTAGGTCCTGTGCCGCATTGGGGCGGCAGTTGCAGCCAGTTGTCTCGACTTCGAGTTGAGGAGAGAGGGCTGACCACCTCCCGGGTAAGTCTATTTTTGTTTTTGTCTTTGGGTAGTTAGCTCCGGGGAGCTGAAGGGGCTTCCCCCAGAAAACCAGCGTTGAATGTAATGAAATGCCATTTTCTGGGCAAGGCCTGGAGGGTCCTAGGCAACCCTTCCTTCCTCTGGTCGGCAGGTTTTCTCATTTTTGACATCCAACAGCCTTAAGAACTGAAGGTCGGGTAGCCGGCATAAAGGTCTGGGGTCTCCCTTCCCCCTCCAGGGGAGAGGGGGGAGTTTGCTCAGACAGCGGCACGGCAATGTGGTAACGTCATGCTAGTTTGCTTGTTTTCATTTGTGGAGTTTTGTCCATTCGTTTGGCTCTTTTTAGCAATGTTTTCACCAGAATAGGGGTTTGTTTTGGGGTGCTTACCTTTCTGAGTACCTGACCTGGTCAATGGTTATCTTGAGATGATTTCGGGGCTTTAGCGTCCCTGCAGCCCGGTCCTCGACCAGGCCTCCTTTTTGTTACACCCCACTGGGAAGCGGCTCGTAGCAGCTGTCTAACTCCCAGGCACCTATTTACTGCTAGGTAACAGGGGCATCAGGGTGAAAGAAACATTTTGCCCATTTGTCTCCGCCTCCACCGGGATCGAACCCGGAACCTCAGGACTACGAATCCGAAGCACTGTCCACCCAGCCATCAGGCAGACAGAATGTTTCCAACCACACGGGGGTGTCTATAGACCATTGTTCCTCATACCTCTCTGAGGGGGGCCAGGTTCTGGCTCGTGGTCCCTGGTAGGCCTGGAACTCCATGCACATTATCTGATGCCAGAAATCTAATATATCCATATCAGCCTGGATAGCTCCGGGGAGCCTCTGGGTCTCAAGCGCTATCCACCCAGCCATCAGGCAGACATAGAATGTTTCCAACCACACTGGGGGTGTCTATAGACCATTGCTCCTCATACCTCTCTGAGGGGGCCAGGTTCTGGCTCGTGGTCCCTGGTAGGCCTGGAACTCCATGCACATTATCTGATGCCAGAAATCTAATATATCCATATCAGCCTGGATAGCTCTGGGGAGCCTCTGGGTCTCGCCCAGAAAATGGCATTTCATTACATTCAACGCTGGTTATATCAGCAGCTTACGGCTGGAGATTTAAGTAATAATGTGGACATAAGTCCACACTGGATTTTGGTACTTAAAATTTCATAGGTATACATACACATGCACAGAATGGTAGGCATGTTCGTTGTTATGGTGGAGGGTGGCTACAGATGGTAGTGGGTGTAAAACAAGATGTCCAAAGAAGTAGAATGGGCAGCATGCAGGACGAGGTGGTGCGGGCTGTCAGATTGTCTTCATATGAATGCACAATTGTACCTTCTATCTTCTAGGATATAGAAACTCCATTAGTTATGGAGGATTAATCTACACATCGTTTGAGTAGGTATTGCTCACTTGTCTTTAATAACAGAGATACTAATGTACAATTCTTGATACATTCAATCTTCAGGTTGTGCAGGACATAATGATGTGCATTTGCCTGGGTTGTATCCTGAATGACTTGTCAGTTCATTTCAGACATCCTCCTGGTCAAAAGTCAACGCTTAGAATGATGCTCATGTCCTCCGCCCTCCGCACTGCTACTCAACAACTCCAAATCGTTGGCTGATGCAATCTGGGGTAGTCGTCGACTCTGGCCTCAGATGGGGGCGTAGCATAGGTTTTGTCGGACCCGCACACTCAATTGGTGAGAGGCTGCTATCGTTCTGCAGGTTTACTGGGGGGGCGCGTTTGAGCGCCTCAGCGCATGGTTTTTCGACTCTATGCTTCCTCGGGATGTTGGAGTTGTGCTGGTTCCCACCCTTTTCATCATCGTTTGTAGCTTAGGATTCGTGCGCCCGTGGGCATTTGGCTTCAGTCTTGTGTTTCTTTTCTCTTTTCGAGCTGTCCTTGGATTGGCTTTGGGAAGATGTGGAAGCGTTGAGTTCCGGGCCTTCGTCTGGTGCACTGGCCTCTGCAGCTCAGACGTCGGCTGCACTATTGAAGCTGTTTGCACCGATTCTCAGGGAAGCGATCTCTGTTCTTTGCTTCTCGTCTCTAGTGCAGGCAGGCTGTCTCTTCGGAGGGTTCCAGTCGCTTGAGGTTCCATGATCCGTCTCCAGTTCCATGATTTGAACTGCTCTCCGGTGGTTCATGCAGGGGGTCCGCAGGGGTTCTCTTCAGTCCTTGGCTCTTTAGGACTGGTCGCTTCGAGTGACTCAATCTGTTTGATTCTCAGGGTTTGGCTCTCTGTGCAGTTCATATCCAGGGAGTGTCGAACATCCTGGCGGACAGCCTGTCTCGGTTCATTCTCCTGTCCACGGAATGGACGGTCAACGCCGACTCCGACTCCTTCAGTTGGCTCTGCCAGACGTACGGGCGCCTGGATGGGAGCTCTTCGTGTTGGTGTGGTTGCGGCATCTCCAGATATATGTTACCTGTACCTCTTTTCCCCCGGTCCAGCTGTTGCTTCGGGTCTTGCTCGACTGGAGATTTAGCAGGGAAGAGTAGTCCTGTTGGTCCCTTGTTGGCCGGCCCAGCCTTGGTTCCAGGCGCTGCTTGCTCGGTGTCCAAACCCGAGATATTTTCCATGGCTCCACCTCTTTCAGCAGATCGGACTGGTCTGGTACGTGGCTGGTTCGGTCTACTCCTCCGCTCTTCGCGTCTGGTCTTTTTGATGCGAGTATATCACCACTTGTATGGTGATCAAGTGACTTCGTTGATGGTGTCCCACCTGTAAGCTTCGTCTCGGTGACAGTATGAAGTTTCCTGGCATTCTTTTCGTCATTTCCTCTCTCTTCATAGGTTTTCTTCTATTTCTGATCGGGTTGTTTTGTCCTTTCTTGGCTTTTTCAGGACCGTCATTTGATGCTGAATACTGTCGCCTGGTATTGTGCGGTGCTGGCGGAGAAACTTCAGCTTGTGTTCTGGATGGATGTCACTTCTGCCCCATTCTGCAAGCTTTGTCATGCTTTGTTTCACCTCCAGCCTGCTCATGTGCCGCCTGGGCTGTTCTGGTCCTTGGCCAGGGGTACTCTCTTTTCTCTCTTCTCCTCCTCATATGTTATGGAAGGCACCTCAATGCTAACTTCCCTAAAGCTTGGCTTTACAGTACCAATGCTTAAGCTCAGGGAACTACTGAAAAGCTTGCCAGAAAATGGCATTTCATTGCAGTCAGTGCTTGAGTTTTAGTCCACCTAGAGCATCAATAACTTTACTAGGTAATACCCTGATATGGGTGACTTTATATTAGTGGTCACCTTGATTATTATTATTTGTAAATACATTACAACTTTCAGGTCATAACAGATTTGGATAGAATCTCTGCAGGTTATGGCAAAACCTTTCTACATTTCCTGAATAACCACACTTCAATGTGGCATACGTATAATTTGTAGACTACAACAGGTTGCGTTTTATACTCATTTGACACAACTGGAAATCAGTGTCTACAGATAATTTGATTGACACAAGTAGGTTTTTAATATAAATAAATTCCTGTATATTTTATGGAGGTCTAAACAATAAGTACACTTTTTAGTTAAGTATATTTATATAGTTTTAAATTATAATTTGTGTTATTTGTATGTATTGTATTGTGTAAAGTATTACTAGTAATGGCAGAATGATAAATTGTGATTTCTTTTTGTAGGTACTAGATGAAATGGAAGATATGATGGAGGAAGGAGGAACTATAGTAGACTACCACGGATGTGACTTCTTCCCAGAAAGATTTTTTGACATTGTATTTGTGCTGAGGACTGACAACACCCTCTTGTTTGATAGACTTGCTTCCAGGTACCATATTTTTAAGTGCTCTTGGTAAATTTAACCTTAAATTTTTTTTGTCTGAGATTATTACTTCATATTAAAAGCTTAGATTTTGAAATTAACTGCAAGGTTCGCAGAGGAAAAAATTGAAACAACAAACAACTTCGTAAATAATTCACTCTATAGCTGGGCACCAATGTTTCCAACGTTAAATCCCAAATCCTTATTCTGATCCCTTCCAAGTGGTATAGTTGTAATGGCTTGGTGCTTTCTACCAATAGTTCCCTTCCCTCTAGTTATGGCTGATGACCAGAAGATGGCAGCACCACTGGGAGCTCCTGGCTTCTATGTCATCAGCGATTCGCTTGTTGCATGGATTGGTCTATTCTTCACCTCAAGGTGCAAGTGTTTTGGGTTACCCTTCCCTAGGCGCTCATTCTGGCATTACTCCTGATCTGACAGTGGCTTGTTTGATGAGTTTTGGAGTTCGCCTTGAGAGGCCATGCTATTATGTAGGGTGCCTTGTGTTGGATAGTGCAAGAGTCTCTTGACTCTGAATTTCATGTGGTTGGGGTGTTAGGGATTTTTGCTGTGAGGTACACTAAGGTTTGTATGCTCTTCTATACAGTACGCCACTGACAACTTTGCATTCACAATTATTTATTCTTAGGTCTGCGTTCGACATCAGTTCTTTTGGCAGGCATCCTTAATGCCTGGGTGTCCTGCTTGGGTATTCCTTCAGGCTCTGGTAAACCCCGCAGGTCCTCAGTGAGGTTCACTATGAATCGACCTGTTGGGTCTGCACTCATTACTTTCGAGTTTGGCAGGTAGCCATCAGCCTTGCTTACTAGGTAAATACTGATCATAAATCTCTCTCTGTATTGAAAAATTTGAAGGCACATCATACAATCAGTTCTTTTTATATCTTTCTAAAAAATCACATTCTAACGGACATATTTTTTTACATTTAAAATTGTATATAGGGAGTTTTAACACTTTTGTACACCGTGCGGGCAAGACCTGCACTACCCGAGTGGGCTTCAGCGTTTCATGGGAGCGAGCGGTAACTCTGAAAAGTGTATACTCTTTTCAACTTGTCACCTCAATTCTCGTCTAAGGTTTTTCAATTTGGTATCATTGTGTTCACAATAGAATTCTCTACAGCACTAAAGGCATATAAAGTCCAAAAGCCCAGCATACCATCCACAACAAACAGAGGAAGTGAGTGCGTGTTACCCGGGAGCGCCCAAGAACGATAAAATGTGTACACTCTCTTCACTTTTGTCACCTCAATTCCCGTCCTAGGCCTTTCATTTTGGTATCATTGTGTTCGCAATAGAATTCCCAACAAGAGTATATGCATATAAAGTAAAAAACTGAAGCAGCGCTCCACCTGCCGACAAGATGAAAGTGGCCCAGAAAGAGAACACTGCGCCACCCCAAGGCACCTCTCATTACATTAGAGAGTGCGGTAATACTGAAAAGTGTATACTCTTTTCCACTTTGTCATCTCATTTCTCGTCCTAGGGTTTTCAATTTGGTATCAATGTGTTCGCAATAGAATTCTCTACAAGACTAAATGCATATAGAACCCAAAAGCCCAGCGAAAAAGTGAGAAAGTAAGAGCGTATTACCCAGAAGTGTGCAAGAGCAATAAAATGTGCACTCTTCACTGTGGACGTCTCAATTCTTGTCCTAGGTCTTTCATTTTGGTAACATTGTGTTCGCAATAGAATTCCCTACAGGAGTATATACAAATATAAAGTCCAAAAGCCAGGCGTACCACCCACAGCAAACAGAGAAAGTGACGGAGCGTAATCCCAGTGAGCGCTAATAAAATGGGTATACTCTTTTCAACTTTGTTACCTCAGTTCTTGTCCTAGGTCTTTCATTTTGGTATCAATGTATTCGCAATGAAATTCCTAACAGGTGTATATGCATATAATATCCAAAACCGCGGCGCGCCCCTCCCGAAGCCGTCGCCAATTTGCCCCCGACGCAATGCTGCGTCGATACTGGAAATGCGTCTTACTATAAAAAAACAACGCAATGCTGCATCGTTACCAGGACTAAAGTGTTAACTTTCATATTTCATAATAATTTCCCTAAATTAAAATTACTCTTCGTCTGGAATTTTGGTCGTTGTGTTTGATCAGTCTTGGCTTTTTTGCGTGGTTGTTTACAATCCTCTTGTCTCGCTTGAACAAGAGGACACACCAATGGTCATTCTTTCTATCTCCACCATGCTGCCATACTGATCCAAAGGCCTGTGATGTTTGCATTCACTAAGTCTATATTTTATTAGACCCTGCCTCAAGACAGGAGGCTTATCAGTAACTGCTTTGTAGACTCATTTTGTTTGTGTTTGGGGTTTGTTGCTTGGTCTCGAGTAGATGCCCTGGAGTTTACCCCTAGGGTGTTTATGAGCTCAGAGTTGATGAATTTAACTGTTCCAATTTGCCCCTCCTCCTCCTCCTCCTCCTTTCCTGGATGATGTGGTTCATCTGGCTTCTGTTCTATTTTTCCCCCCTTGTTGCTTCAGGCTCCGAAATGTCTGAGAGTTTCAGAGTCTGGACAGGGTGTAGCTTGGCCAGCTCTGGGGTCTGCTCTCTTGATTTTTCCAATAGAGACTTCTCTTCTCACTGAGGATTCAAAGCCTATTACTTCTCAAGGGAGTTTGCCTTACTCAAATTGTATACTGTACTGTTGGGCAATGCTTTCCTATTTAAAGCATTAGGCATGCAATAACTGCTCTGCCCCGGGGTCATAATGTAGTGACCTACAGGGCTGGAGTAGAGCCCAAAAAGGGTCCCTGGGTGCCCTTCAAATCTTCCTGGTCTATGAATCCATCTATGTGACCTATTTCACTCAAGGTGGAAGACTTCACTTATCCAACATCCATATTTGAGCTGGAATTCTCAGGTAGCCTGCCCTCCCCCCTTTCCCCTGTCCCCAGGTGTGCTTCCATTTTCTGCTAGGTTCTGCAGATGTCATTATTTCCAGAGGTTTCTATCATCGCATGTTTTTGGCAAGGGCGAACTTCTTTTGGTTCTTCCTGCAGGATCACAATCTGCCTTCTTTGACTTTAGGTTGGCTCCATTATGATGTTGCTGATTCGTCCTAGCTTGCTGTCAACCCTCTGTTATCCTTGGGGGTATAGCATGGCTTTTTCCGAACCCATATGCTTGAGTGGCAAGACGTGGGTTCTACTGCTTGTTTCATTCAGTTAGTCCCATGTATGTGGATAGATGACAAGTTGTCTTGTGTCTTCTTTTACCTCTGATCAGCTCATGTTGCTCCTGAGTCATCTTGGTCTCTCAGTTGGTTGTTGGTATTTCCCTGCCCCTCTCATTTGTCGGTTGCCCCTTCAGTTCGTGATGCCTCTTTTTTTTTTTTTTTTTCCTCACTTCCAGTTATCAGGTGGAGAAGCTTTGTGCTCTTCTCTGGAAATGTGGGTTTTCTTCTTTTGGCTCTGGTAGGGTTTCAGCTTTTGCAGCCTTTGCTTTCTTTGTTGATGAAGAATGAGATGGTTGCTTTTCAGAAGGGTCCTTTGTTGCTGCATCATTTGTTTGGCTGGGAGTGCATCATTTGTTGTCCTATTGTGGTGGTTCACCACTACTTGTATGCCACTCGCACTGCTTTGGTGGAAGTATTGTTTGTTGATCCAGTTTCCTTGGTTACCAGTTCCAAAACGCATTTGTCCCAGGTTGTCAGCAGTGTCATTAAGTTTAGCCAGCCTGCAGGCAATCCTTAGGCTTATGATGGTTGCAAATTTGTGGTTTATCCTCTGTATTTTCAAACATGTCATGGGCTTGGGAGTTTTGAAGGTCTAACAGGGTCCAGCTGGCTCATTACCTGGTCAATGTCCAGGGTCCCTGTCAAGCTTGTGTTGCTCTGGGTCAGGTTTCCCATCCCATGCTCTCATCTTCTCGAGTGTTGTTTTTTACTCCTCCCTGGTAAGTTACACATTTCCTTCTGCTCTGTTGTTAGCTATCTTCAGGGAACCACTGTTTGGCCCTCCAGAAAGCCAGCATGGAATATAATTAAATGCCTCTTTCTGGTAGGGTCTCGGTGGGTCACTCATTCCCGCTCCTTCCCTCCTCTCCTCCCTTCCAGGTGCATAAGTTTGTAGTCTTTTAACTCTAGACTGAGATTCTGATGATGTGGAAACCAGAAGCTCCCAGTCTTTCTGCTACCTGTTGGTGATAGTTCGTAACTAGAGATAGGGGGTGGGGGGGGAGGTTCGATCTAGCTATTCAGTGGAGCATTTCTAGAGTTGTTTAGGGCTTGTTATTTTCTGTATAGCTTCACATACTTTCTGGTTATTTTCTCCTTGAAGGTGATTGTAATAATTCCCTGCTCCCTGTACCTGTGAGGGGAGCCAGATTCTTCTTTTGGTACCCAGTAGGTCATTCAGGACTCCTAAGCCTGATATGACTCAACTGAGTGGAGCTATCTCAGTGAGCCGCTGAGGCCCTATCAGAAAGGGATGTTTCTTTAGTGTCAATGCTGGTTTTACTTACCAGAGACAGCAGTAGTCTGTGTGTTGAGACTTGGTGAGAGATAAATTTTATTAGAAGTTACTCAAAGGCAGGATTGTCTGCCTTTTTATCTTTGCTGGAGATGCATGTTCTTGATGACATACATTCATTTCCAGTTTCATCAATTTAGTAAACTTGTTTAAGAGTGTCGCCACTTTCTTCAGTATCTGGAGGTATTGTTTGACTGCTTCCGTTTCTTCACTTGCTGTTCCACCGGTCATCTTGATTTTGTGCAAGTGGCAATAACATTTAAAGTACTCAAGTCACATATTGCTTGTTGCTCTGAGTGTTTTTTTTTAAGTCGCTCAAAAACTGCAATGACAGTACATGCTGTATGGTTAATCTTCAGGAACCTGATGGACATGTTCCTCTCTACATGTTGTTAAGTCAAAACACTTAACAATTTCCCCATTGTTTAAAATCGTATGTCTGCCTTTCATAATGTTTATGACACTTAATGGGGTGACACATTTAGCACACTCATATGCATCAACGTTCCTAATAATTGTTCTCACAATTGTCTGTACCAGACCAAGAGCAGAGGCACTGTGTACAGACTTATCAGAAACATCAAATACATTAATCACTTACATTTTCATCTCAAAACTGAAGGGTTTCCTAGCTCTATGGTTTTGAGGCACTGCTGTAACTTGAGGACATTTCTCATTCATGTTTACCGGGGGGGTTGATAAAGTTCCACACCTACGAACATAGAGTATATGTACAGTATGTGACACAAGCAGGTGTCACATACAGGTGTATTTACTCCACCACAATGGCAGAGTAAATACTGAGAGAGGACGCTTTAGGTATGGTGTGCCTTGTGGTACCATTATTATTAACAAAGACACCAAACAAAATGTCAAATATTTTTTTTTTCAAATTCACTCATCTAATTTTAACCAATAAGGACATGTAAGAAATTTAAGGACTGTAAATAAAAAATGGGAAATGGATAATGATAATGTATTTTTTATTATTATTATTATTACAGTATTATTATTATTATTATTTATTGTGCAATACATATACAGTTATTTACAATAGGAAACATTGAAATTGTTATGCATTTGCATACCAGGCAGTTTTGTCAACACCCATTATTTGTTTCACGTTCCTTGATACATGTGGCAGTGCACTCTATAACTTCATACCATTGGCTCTGTTTTGTGGCTCTGTTTTGTCAGCTTTATTAGTGCAGTGAAGACACTAGTTGTCAGGCTTCCTTATTTTACTGTACTTCTACCATAAGAAATTAATTTGTTGTAATACAAATCAAACATTCAGAAACTTTAGTTATCAAATATATTTACTGTACAGTACATGTGAAAATCCAACACATACAAGGCTGTCATCTGCAACAGAGAGATCTAGTAATTATGGATAGACTTCGAATAAGCTTACCTTGTCTGAACCACCAACCACGAAGAAAACTGAATCGTTGATTAATAACATGTGCAATTTTCTGAGGCAGCTGCTGAAGAATTGAGAAGTGCAAACAAAATATCATGGCATATATACAGTATTCTATTTTAGAGTATTTTGAAACCCAGCTTATTATAGTATTCATTTAGTCATCCAGAGAATTTGCTTTTGATCAAATTTAGTATTTTGAATTAATATTTCAAATTATGATGTATTTTAGATCTTGATCATTATATATGGAAAAAATTACTATAGAATATATAAACTATTGTTTGATACTTCTGAGGCACCTGATGATGATGATTTGGATCTTTGTTCACGCAGTACAAAGGTTTGGCATGCAGTTGTAATTTCCCTGATTTTATGGCAGTATTGAAATATTGTAGTGACAATCATTTTATTAGTGGAAATTCAGTGGATTGCAGGGATATATATGCTCTTCAACAGAATTAGGACAAAAAAAAAAAGATGATTTATGAGTACTGAATGTTTTGCAATTTATTAATGAATAATATCCTGCCTTCAAGACAGTGTTTTGTTGAATGTACCTGTATAAGAAAATTTTTGAAGACAAGTACCTTGTTTATCTCTCGATAATTGCAGATATCAGTCATCACTTTGTATTTTAATGTGCTGTATTGTTCTTGTTTACAGTTGCAAAATTTCCATAATGTTAATGTTAGATATGGTTGGTGCTGCAATATTGAAAGGGAAAAAGTCAGAAACCTGACTAAAAATATGCATAAAATTTGAATTTAAAAAAGGGAATGTGAGGAATTACAATTTAGTATAAATATGGTCTCTGGCAATGCCAGCCTTGGCCTTTGCTAAAGATAAAAAGATTTTGCTTTGTTTTAGAAAGAAAGTTTGATCTTGGTTAATTCACTGAATAGTTTGCTAACTGTGACGAAGTTTATATTATGATAGGATAATTTAATATAATTATCAAGAGTTCTTAATCATATAGTTAGGATTCTTTATTGAGCATTTTGGGAATAACTGTACAGTTAATATTCAAAATTAAAAGTTAAAACAGGTATAAATTACATCCTGTTCGCCTTAAATAGTTTTAGATTAAGACATAATGATTAATTATAATTCATGATTCATTTTGTTGGGGACAAGCAGCCTTTGTGTATAAGTACAGTATATACATTAGGCTTATATCGAGGTCCACCAAAGGTCAAATTATTGACCCTCCCCAGGATGCAATCCTACAATGAGCTGACTTACTCCCAGGTACCTATTTACTAGTAGGTGAACAGAGACATTAGATGATAAGAAACATGCACAAACATTGCTGTCCCTTCCGGGATTTGAACCCAGGATTCCCAATTATGAGTCGAAAATGATCCCAACTGTACTACCGAGACCCAAATTTTCTCATGCATGTATTATCTAATAAAATATAAGGCTCTGATTCTCTGTGATTTTGCGTTCCATTTAAAGATTCTGAATTTTTCAGGGGTTACCAGGGAAAGAAGCTAGAGGATAATGTTGAGTGTGAAATAATGAATGTATTAAGAGATGAAGCAAAGGAGAGTTATGCCGAACACTTGGTGCATGAACTTCCATCCAACACTACTGAAGATATGGAGAGCAACCTTGAGAGGATATTGTTGTGGATAGCTGCGTGGAAAAGGGATAATGGTTGTTGATGAAAGCTTCCCTTCACAGTGTTGTGACCAAACACACACAATGTGTAAACAAGTTAAAGGTAGCTTTATACTCTCCCTTAACTCCAGTCTCTGTTTAAACTCTCTTCAAAAACATACAGACAGTTGAAGTGTTAAATGTTATTAACACTGAATACAATTTGTAATTGTTTTTGTTGTCTGGGTTGACTGACAAGATCTTCAGAATCCACCAATGTTTTGAGACTAAATCAGTCATCATATCTTTGCCCAGCAATAAGTCATAAGATTTCAAGAACATCTTGGCTTTTTGAACTTGGCAAGAAAGCAGCAGCAGTAAGAGATGTCTTTTACGCCTTGCTTTAACTACAGTATTCTCTGACAAAGACGATGCTAAATAGTCTATCTGCCTTGGTGCCTTCTCTTACTAATTATGTTTACTGCTTCTGCAGTATAAATATTATATTATTAGTGCATACAAGGAGTACTGGTAAACAGCTTGTAAAATTTCACTTTACATGGGATGACAACTTAGCCCATAGACTGCTGTCTAATTATTTTCGTAGATTGAGTCCATAAGTTCATCAATCTTTCTCTGATCAACAGCATTGACCCAAGAATCAATCATTTGATGAAGCTGCATTAGATGTCTGGCTAATTCAGATTTGTTAAGAAAATGTTCTCAAGGGAATTTTGCTGTAGGTTTTGATCCTGTTGATGAAAGGATAGACTGCATACCACGGTAATACAAGGATATTTTTTATAAGGGCTTCATGGCAAGTTATTCTTATTTTTCATAAGCAGAAAAGGCTAGTGAAGCTACTTTCAGTCTTTGCTGCAGGACTTAACTATGTTTTGAAAAGACATTAGACTATTTGTGCAATAGTGATTTAGAATTCAAACTGATCCTGCATGACTTCACTTGGCCTTCAGTATATCAGTGAGTAAGTTAAAAATTCTTCCAGTTAATAAGAAGAGAGATAAGATTGTTGCCTTCATCTTGTATCTGTTTATAGTTAAATATATAATTAAATTGTTAACCAAATAATAAATGCATGCACATATTATTATTATTACCCTGTTTCCATATTTACACGGGATGGTGAGGTATTAGATGCAAGAGCACATTACTAACTGAAACTAACACACCAGACCAAAAGAAAACTTTTCTACAATGTTGTAATAATGTATATTTCATTATTCTGTATGTGGAATTAACAGGTTCAGTAATCCTGAAGACTTCCTGATATATCCACATTAACATTAAAACTAGTTGCTTAGACACTTTCTAGTAAAATTTGGCTTTAACCCTTTAACTGTGTGGTCTCCAAATATGACATCCCCCCCCCCAGTGTGCAGGAAATAAAATCTGGATTTTTTTTTTCTGTTTTGAAAGTGTCAAAAACCTGGGTATAGTAACAGAAGGTCAAAATTGTACGTACTATTTGTACGGCTGCTATGGGGTCTGTAAGTTCATGCGTGACGTCATCATTCCCTGGTCGCCCGTGGCATATGCCCCAGGGCCAGTAGGGTGCTCGGGGCAGGATGCGCTAGTTGCTGCAAATATATTTTTGTTAATTTTCTGCACACAGTTCCAAATACATTTTATATGCTTTACGTGCCAATCCTATGTATAATGAACACGTACACTATATTATAGCAGTAGAACATCCGTACTGTCCGAAGACACTGTGTTACGTGCATTACACATGTGTACACATATCCGTCACATATTTCCATTGTATCATGCTAATTTATGTATATATATACAGTCTGTTTACACACTATCACACACCACAGTATATGCATTCACCATCAACACACTCAGAATGCTGCGAGTGTCAGCTGCCACACCCTCACCCTCAACATCCAATCTCTTCCTCACTCCTCCATCTTACTCGCCAACATTGCTCCTCCCACCATACTGTTATTGTTTGTATTACACTATTTACACATGTTACGTATACCTAACTACATGGTTTTATTCACCAGAACTATGCAAGTAAGCCGGTATTGTGTCCAAACTTTACAGTGGCCACTATACACTGCATGAGAAATCACATGCCACAAGTTTATTTTGTAAAGGATCCTAAGAAGTCATTTGAAGATTCCTAGATGGACGAAATAATGCTGTGGTGCTGTGGCTAGTGCTGTGAACATCGTGAACAGCATTGAATCACTAATATTTAAACATTGTACACAGTCATTATCACACTCAGGCTCTTCTGTAATACTATCATGGCTAAATAATACAAGTTATATATATTTTTTTACATTATTAGGCGATGCTGTAGTCATAAGCTGAACAGCAGTGCTGTGAGCTCATGCTGCGTGCGCCGGCCTTGGTTGTTCACTCACTACTGAGGCTCTCACACCTAGGAATGTGGATCACAATTTTTTTTGTTTAAAGATGGCATCTGTTTACAAGAGCCCTGAGGAAGCTGATGTGAATCCCATGTAGCCGCGGGAGTTTTGAATGGAACGTGAAAAATACAAATACCCGGAGGTGCGTAACGCACCCCAGACGTGGGCCTGCAGGCGCGTTGCGCAGTTAAAGGGTTAATTATGATTTACTGCTACTGTAGTAGAATTTGATTCTTGTATAATTCCATCTAATGACCTGGCATCTTCGGGATTTAACCCTTTAGTTCATTATCAACATTAAACTCTCATAAATGTTTCAAGAATTTTGCAATTTTTTGTTGTTTTTTCTTTCTTTTTTCATTTTGATACTGAGCTGGTGCCCAATCCAATTTTTTGCAGGTAACCCACATACACTCTCTTGTATTGAATGGAGTTCTCTACCAAACATTCCCATCAAATTCATAACGAAATGAAAATAATGTAATATATCTTGGTATTATGTGGTAATATACCATATAATTTGTAAGTTGTGTGTGGTCTATTTTCTTCTATTCCACATTCCATAACAGGCATTTATTCACATTGAATTTCATTTCCCACATGTCACTCCAAGCACTTATTTTATTTAGATCAATTTGAAGGACATGACAATCATCTTCGTCTTCAATTTTCCCCAGTATCTTAGCATCATCCGCAAACATGGTCATATAATTCTGTACTGTGTTCCTTTTGGTAGATCATTTATGTAGATGACGAACATTTCTGGTGCAAGAACTGAATCCTGTGGTTCTCCTCCGCTAGTAACACTCCTCCAGTCAGATACATTGTCTCTTGACTACTGCCCTCATCTGTCAGTTAGAAAATTTTTCATCCATGTCAGAAGTCTCCCTGTTACCCCTCCAGGGTGAGTGTGTGTGTGTGTAGAAGGAATTCCATAAGATTGCTGGCAGATACATTGGATATCCTCAGTCTTTTCAAAATGTTCTCAACTTGATGACCCTGTATGTTACAAATGGTCTCAGTGGTTATTTCTCTGATATAAACACTGGTATCCACTTTCCACCTGCCTTGCACACCAGAAATCTTGCCATTGAAATTCAAACTGTGGATTTTCATTATTTACCTGTAGTTTACCTGTCAATTTCAAGACTTCTACTCTCCAAGCTTGGCCTGTGCCCTAAGGCCCACATATTTATTAACATTATGTCTGATGTGGAACTTCCTGTAGGAATGTAGGTATTTAGCTATGTCTAGAAAATCCTACTTGTGTTCTAGCAGTATCATATTTATTAGAAAGAGGCATATCCTCTGTTCTCTCATTGTGCCTGTGGTACCCCCACTCGTTCTTGGTCTTTCTGCTTTTCTTACCTTACCTTTTTCTCCTGTGTGTTGTTATTGTGTATATTTGAGATCTGATATTTGAATATCTTTTCATGTATATATGTGTTAACATTATTCTTTTTTCCAGAGAGCATATTATGAATGCTTTGAGACCGACCCAGTATGGAAACTCGGGTGTTTTATTGTGTCCATGCTTAAAATATATGTTTTCTTTCTTGAAATACATGTTTTTATTCTATTTCTGAAATCTCTCCTGCCTTGAAAGGGGAGGCTTTCCCTTGAAAGGGAAAGCTTGTGCTTTCCAATGCAGGAAAGCACAAGCAATTTGAAAAGTAGAAGCATTGGGTGGCATCTCATGATATGAAGGTTCTCATAATCCACCCAATCATTTCCCCCCTGGCTGATTGTAGGTTTGTTATATTTACTAAGCATTAGGTCATCCAACATCATCATTATTCCTAGATCATTTATGTGTCATTTCTGTTCTAGGGGGAGATTTGATTGCATCTTTTATCCGGTATCAACTTACAGTTCCTTGTTTTTGCCATATCTGAGTAGCTGGAATTTACCACTGTTAAATGTCATGTTGTTTTCTGTTACCCGTCATATACTTGTTGATGATTCTGAGGATCAATATCCCAGTGGACGAACATCTGACCAGGCTTCGTGGTTGGTGGTTTGGTCAACTAGGCTATTCATTCTGGCTGCTGCAACCTGATGTATGAATCACAGCCTGATTGATCAGGTAGCCATTGAGGGTGTTTATTAAGTTCTCTCTTAAACACTGCGAGGGGTTGGGTTGTTATGTATCATATCTTCCAGTAGTACAGTTTGGTACATTCCTGACTTGCAGTCAAGAATTCCAGGTTCAAATCCTGGGGAGACTGAAATGGTTGGATGCATTTCCTATCACCTAATGCACCTGTTCACCTAGCAGTAAGTAGGCACCCAGGAGTCAGCTTGCTGTAGGGTTGCATCTTGGGAAGAGTCAGTACAGTACATGTAGTTCAATCTTGGGGGCAGGGTGACGTCAATGTAAGCCTAACACATATATATACTGTACTCTGTATATATATACACTGGCTGCCTGTCTCTTGACACAAGGAACTATTATTATACATAGAGTGTTGAAAGGTCTTGGGTTTTTTATGTTAATAAGTTTTCTGAGTGTGCCTATTGCACCTCTGCTTTTCAGTGGATTTATTTTGCACATCCTGCCATGCCTTCTGAATCTTGTGTGGTTGTATTTTTGTGTGCAGGTTTGGAACCAGT
The DNA here is from genome assembly GCF_040958095.1 of Procambarus clarkii. NCBI lineage: Eukaryota > Metazoa > Arthropoda > Malacostraca > Decapoda > Cambaridae > Procambarus > Procambarus clarkii. The sequence goes on from NC_091211.1 coordinate 18,498,099, forward strand.
TTTTCTAGTATTTTCCAAGTGTAAATTATTGTGTATTGCTCTCGCTTGTGCTCTAGGGAATACAGATTTAAAAAATTTAATTGGTCCAAATAATTGAGATGTTTTATTGAGTGGATAGCAGTAAAAGATCTTTGTATACTTTCCAGGTCAGCAATTTCTCCGGCTTTGAACTGAGCTGTTAGTGTGCAACAGCATTCCAGCCTAGAGAGCACTAGTGTCTTAAAAAGTATCATCATTGGTATGGCATCTCTTGTTTGAAAGGTTTTTGTTATCCAACCTGTCATTTTTCTTTCAGTTGTGACGGCTACTTTATTGTGTTGTATAAAGTAAGGTCTTCCAAACTACTCCTAAATCATTTACAGTACATTGTTTTTTCTTTTAGTAGTATGGTTTGACTGCATTTTATGTGGTTTCTGTTTTGATATTTTTGTTTCTTCCCATAGTTCAGTAACTGGAACTATATTATTTTCTGTGGCCCATTGAAAGGCTTAATTTACATCAGATTGGAAATTTGTTGAGTCCTCATGAAAATCCTAGTGTCATCTGCAAAGGATGACAGTATTATAGTTTGTATCCTTGTCTGTGTCCAATATGAGAATGAGAAAAGTACCTGAGCAAGCACAGTACCCTGGGGAACTGAGTTTTTCACAGAGGATGATCCAGATTTTGTTTTGTCGATTATTACAGTCTGGGTTTTGTTCATGAGGAAGTTAAAGATCCATCTCTGTACTTTGCCAGTAATTCCTTTTATGTGCAAATTGTGTGCAATAACATCTTGGTCACATTTGTTGAAAGCTTTTGCCAAATCTGTGTAAATCAACGTCCTCCCAGCGACTATAAGAAATATTGCCGGAACAACTGTGGACATCTTCAAGAGAAAACTGGACTGTTTTCTAAGAGAAGTTCCGGATCAGCCGGGGTGTGGTGGGTATGTGGCCCTGCGGGCCGCTCCAAGCAACAGCCTGGTAGACCAAACTCACAAGTCAAGCCTGGCCTCGGGCCGGGCTTGGGGAGTAGAAGAACTCCCAGAACCCCATCAAACAGGTATCAAGCAGGTAATCAGGTATATTACGTCAGCATTTTGCTTATCTTCGATTAGTAAACTTTATTGATACAGTATCTGTAGATTTTAAGTGTTTCCTACTGAGGCAATATTCATGCTAACTTTGGTATCATCTGCAAAGGATGACACGGAGATGTGATTTGAAACTTTGCTTATGTCTAATATGATATGAAGAATAATGGTGCAAGGCATTAGCTTTTGAATGTGCACAAGTTTGTTATTGTTGATTTATTGTTATTCTTTGTGACCTGTTGGTCAGGATGTTGAATATCTGCCTAAATTTGCCTTTCAAACAAATTTTGATAGTGTATCCCTCCATTGTGACATCGAATGCTTTTGCAAAGTCCATGTATACAACATCTTTTTGTTTTTATAATGATGCCATAATTTTGTCATAATGGTCAAATGTCTCTTGACTCATTTCTTTGGATCTCTAAGATGTGCTTCCTTTTTCCTGAGTTCATGGTTTGGTTGGGGTTTTCGTGTGGGCATATCTTTTACTATGAGTCCGTGGTTGTTTAGATCTTTCCTAGTTGGCTTGTTCTGGGTTTTTGGTCGACTGGTAAATGCCCCAGTTGATGCCTTCTCTGGGTCTAGCTGGCCTGGGCTTGGTCTGGGTTGCCACGTTGACTTCTTTCTCCCTCCCTCAGTTGGCACCATAGAGGCTGTGCCACAAAGTTCCTACTGGGTGATGTCAGCCTTCCCATTGCAATTTCTTGCACCTTTTAGGCAGCTTGGCCTTCACCTCTGTGATGGCCCTCTGTCACTGGGCGACAACAGGTCACTTTCCCACTATAGTTTCCAGCTCTTTTTCCTTGCCGTCTTGTCCATTTCCTTGCTTGGGGCTCGGTGGCATGCTTGTTGGTTCATGGCTCTGCACAAGTCTCTGGGTGTGGGGTTTCTTGGTCATTTGTCCCCACTTCCTGTTTGTCATGTGGTGGGGTTTCTTTGTGCCACATTGCTATGTTTCCTTGCAACTGCACTGTGTGGTGGCTTGATTAAACTTCCATCTTTTCCTCTTTCTGTTTGTTTCCATTGGTGTTACCTTCTCCATCCTAGTGCCTCCTAAGATTTTCCAATTGCTGCCCTTGCTGTCACTTGAAACAGCAAGGGCAGCAAACAGTCTCATTTGGTTTTGGCAGAGCCTTCCTCACTGGAATTTGAAGGGAAAGGGATGAGTCCTCACCTTTTTCTCTAGGTGTCTCAGGTGTTCTTTAATCTCTAGGCAGGGATTGTTGTGCATCCTGTCCTGAGACTGTTGTTCACATTTTAGCCATTTTGTCCACAGCTGATATTCTGGGCTTCTAGCATTCCTTATGTTGTTAGCCTCCTGTTCCTTGTTGTATGTCCTTTGGGATTGCTGTACTTGTGTGTGCTTGGATGACTGGCATGCTGCTGCTATTTTTTGCCACAAACCCTCCTCTCCTGCAATTCTTCTCATATGGGTATGCTCAGTCTATCTTCTCTGTTTTCCAGAATGCTGGCCTTCTCTTTCAAGATGCCATTGTGAGCAAGCTTGGGTAGCTACTGAGAGATCCCTCCTAGAAATCAAGCATCAAATATAATGCAACACCCTTTTCAGGTGGGCTCCCAGTAGCTCCCCATTCCTGCCTTGTTGTGTTCTTCCCTGATGGGTTGTGGGATTTTGCATGGACTGCCCCAGTGTGAGGGGGGGGAGGCCAGGCTGGCTTCAAACACAAGGGACCTGAGTTTCCATCTGGTTGCAGTCTGGAGCATCAGCTAGGTAGGATATTTGCCCACAGAAACAATAATTTCTCTTCTTTTCTTAGGAGTGCTTATTTTTCTTAAAGTAGTCAGTCACCTGTTTTGTTCTACCTATGCTTTCTGCAATGATTTTCCCAGTTTTGTGGTTGGTTTTTGATCTCTCTGCTTCCCTCGCCTCATAATTGTATACAAAACATGTAATCCCTTGCCTGTAAGTTTGAAAGATTAAATTACGTTTCTTGTAAACCGTCGTTGCCTCCCCACCCATTTTTGAGCCTGAGACTGCAGTTTGCCGTTTTACAAGATGCAATTTTGTGTGTTTGGATATCAGAGAATATTTCTGTTGCTTTCATGACTCAGTCTTTGGAGTGGAGGATTATTTCTAACTGCAGGTCTGTGCTGTGTGTCGGTGCTGTACTACTGATGTTGACTGAGCTGCTTTCTAGGTTGGTGGGTTGTCAGACTGCAAGTGAGTTGCATGGATGTGTTTTACACTTGAAGCTCTTACAGCTCCTGCCAATATTATTGATTTTCCTCTGATTTATCAAATTAAAATATAGTGGCCTATTTTGGAGACGTCAATTTTCCACTGTCTTTTGAGGCCACTTCCACTTTAGCTGTTTCATTCGGCATCTGTCTGTGTGGCTTCACAGCTTCTGCCCTTGATTTGGGCACCTAAACAACTCTGACAAGGGGCTCACAAGCATCATTGTATTCAAAGTTGATGAATAGGCTTCAGGGGTAGCTTTCCCTGGGGTTTTGACAGAGGCAGTGGGGTTCTACATTTATTTCCTGGCCTTTGTATCTATGGAATGAACCCAAGGGTTCAATTTCCTGAGCCTTGGGGACCTCTTTGCCTGACACTGTGTCCTGATTTTCAGGATGCTTAAAAATGTTTTCCCACTGTTCCTTTGTGTCAGGTGTGACCTGTAGTGATCAGTGCAGTTAGCCTGCAATGGTATAGTTTTGGGCATTATATCTCTTGGACATAATTATTCATTGTCCAATATAAGTGATACATTGTTAATCGTTCTTTGCACTCAATTATGGCCTATGGGAATTTTAAAAGATATGACTCAAAGATGGGCAGATTCTATACCTATATTAATTTTCTTTGCAGTATTTGTCCCTGCATTCATGTAAAAAATGTGGATGTCTAGTGTGGTGGGATAATTCTTATATGGATGAGGGGAGGCATTACAGAAAAAGAACAAGAAAAATATTATATACAGTACATATATACATGAGCTATGAGTTACTCTCATTTAGCATTAACAATATACTCCCAGCCATTAAACAATTCCTTTATGCACTGAACTTCTCAATTAGAGCACATCCCTGATTGCAGGTAAGTATTCTGCACAGTGATCATAAATAAATGTGCCGAGATCACAATCGACATAAATCGTAGGCAATAGTAACTCATATAAACAATGACAGTGAAATTTCTCAATTAAGTTTCTCATGTGGCAAGTAGTTATGTCGTTCTCCACAGTACTAAGATATTTATTTGTAAATGGTAAACAACTATGGCAGAAATAAAATAGCCAAACTTTTCAATGATGAGAGCATGGGTATGAGACATCTACCCAGATGTTATACATTTGATTAAACCATCAATCCTATGTACATATTCTTATTAGGGTTAAAGTTTCTTAGTCTTCTCTCTACAGTAAGTTATACAACTTGCCGACAAGGTAAATAACTAAAAAAAAAAAAATGGTGCATAGCAACAATAAGAATTAACTTCAAGAGGGGAGGTACTAGACATATCTCGGTTTAGATGGTGGAAAATCTCTCGAGCCAATATCGACACCAGATTTTATAATACAGTATTTTATTATTTAGCTGCATGCCCTAGAACTTTCCTCTTTCTCAATTTTACAGTTATAGGCAACTATGCCATCAACAGAATAACATCATATATGTATATGGGTATATACAGGTATTTGTCATGGTTATGGAATAATCAGTACATTTAGAAAGAGGAAATTATCAGGCAAATCCTAAGATCGCTAACAAACTTCTTTAGAAACAAGATAATGGATTTTGTGTGCCAAATTAAGGTCCAACGACACCATAGAGCAAAATGCAACCTTGGGGTATGGTCTAAGATCACTCCTAGCATCTCACAGCTTCAGACAAATTTGTAGATTCACTAACAGTAGACAGAATAATCACCCACTATTCTAGCTCACCAAATTGTGGTCACGTAGAGTTCTGCTTAGCTGAAACACTTTAGGGTAAAAAACTGACCAGATACATAGGTGTGTCGCTGGGTTTATTAGGTTCAATATCTTGGCAGGGTGAGATGTTTGGGCACATTTTCTTAATACTTGCCCCCTTCCAGACACCACCTTGATATAATGAGAGGGGGGGGGGGGAGATATATATATGAGTTAATTCCCAAACCATGGAGAATAACTTACTTTATTTTCCAAGAGTGTTCGAGTCATCAGATCATCTGTGCATGATTGTCCTTGGAAGAATGTTTTGGGTGTTCAAGCTAGGGCTTGAGGAAAAAATGGATCTTTATAAGAATGTAGTAAGAAGGAACAATGCGTTTGAATGACTTTAAAAAGAGGGAGCCCTTTGCTTCGGGAACCATGTTCTTTATACTGTATCTGTCCTTTATAATTTCTGATCCTAATACTCCACTCCATCTCTTAATTAAGACTTGTGGTGGGTGACCAAGCACTTTCATTACAACTGTAGGTCCCCCTACAAGCTCCTTCTCGAATTCTCGTCATTCCCTTTGCCATTTGGCTCTCCTACTGCCCTCATGGTCACAGCTACTATCCACCCCTGTCCCAACTGCAACTGATCATGCAGTTGCAAGATATTAGTCTTGCCTGGAGATTTGCAACTGTCTAGGCAAGATGTGCAGACATCACAAGTCCTCTCTTCCTCAACTGAATGTGTGCATGACAGAGCTCCCGTTCTTGTCCATTCATGGCTTAATCCTGATTTCTCAGATTCTGAACCTAATTGCTTCAAGCTTATGCAGTTTTGTTTACTTCAAAGCTTTTCTCTCCATCTTGTCATTCTTCCAGACCATGCTTATTATTCAGTTGAATAAATGCAACATGTGCAAATTTGAGTGAACTTATAATTCCAAATCTGAATTTTTGCACAACTGAATTGCCCCTTTGACGTATTCCTGACATTTCTGACATCTTTAACTTATTCCTGACACCATATTACACGTACACTTACTAAAGATCTTAAAACAAAGATGCTAGATGAGTCTGCCCTCCCTAACAGGGTCAGAGACCAGTGTGTGTGGCTATCTTGGACCACCTCTGAGGGAGGCCAGTTTCCTGTAGTCTGAATCCGAATCCATAAGTGGATCAACTGTTGATTTCGGATCTTTCAATTGCTTCAGTATTTATCTGAAATCAGATATCTAGGCTCTTATTTTTCAACTAGGTGGAGTCTACTTACCAGTCGGTCACCCCAAAACAGGCATCAACTGCACCCTCTGCATATGATCCACCACAATTATGAGATTGGTAGGTCTCTCAGTAATTGACTTGAGGTCATTAAATAGTGACCTCAACCATGATACTTTGATCAGGTGATATATTACAATTTCCTGGACAACCCAACTGCCGCCTAACCTCCCTTTGTCATTTTAAGACTCGGCTCTGTATATAATGTATAAATAAGTCATTTATGGTGTTTCAGTTTTTCTGTCCCATGCTACCTCCTTCGTTTCAACTTATTTGATGCTGCCTGTCACTCCATACCGAATTATGCCACCTGTGGCACGAGAGAACGTTCCTTGGTGCAATACTGACTTAAGCTTGTGTTATTCACTGTAAGTGCACATCCTAGAAGAAATACCAGCACTGACAAACTGCAGAAAATTTAATTTTGTTTTAGAAAGCCAATACCAGTCTCTGGTTCGACTCTACAATAACATCTTGTCGGGGAATAAAGTTGACTATTTCAGAAAACATCATAATGACAATTCAAATGTAGTTGCTCCTAAAACCCATGTTAACTATTTATTTATTTATTTATTTATATACAAGATACATTGAGTTTGTGAGAATACATAGCATAGTATTTACAATCTTGTAAAGCCTCTAGTACGCGCAGCATTTCGGGCAGGTCATCTATCTCTCATCTGAAAAAATGGGGCTGTCAGCATGGAATTTTTATTAACTAACACTGAAACGTAAGTTGAGGTCAAGAACGCTTTGATGAGACTGATTACTAATAATAATTCTATCACAGCTGGTACTACTGCTGAGGCAACAGCTGACACCACAGCTGAAACAACAGCTCACTACAGCTGATGTCTGACTAGTTAGGTCCATCTTGTATTCTCTCGCACATGTTTGCGCTATAAATTTGAATAAGCCATCCTCGACTTAATATATGGTGAATATACAGTATATCTTCTTCCCTAGGTAAGAAGTCAGGTTCGCCCTCTTGCCACTTTCTCCGACATCACGTACGCTTGTACAATACACTGACTACTTCACCCTTCCCTTCAACTTCCCAGTCGTTTCCAGGCCTTAAACCCCGACACCACCTCCATCTCGTCGTTTTCTACCCCTCTGCGATCTGAAGTAAGGGAATCTTACCTTCGCAGTGAATACTCTAAGGCCTTAAAGTCTTGTCACATACTACCTGGGAGGCTGATAAACGCAGAGGGGTAGAAAAGGGAACCAGAGGGGTAGGTTCCTTTCTCGCGGGATGTCCCGCTTACTCCTCCGCCTTTCCTTCCACTCTTCGTCGTCTTATTCTGCACCATACTGGGTTACACCTCAGCTTTGGTGCCTTTCGTGCGTTCCCTACCATGAGCCTATATGCTGAAACCAGCGTTGTGTGTCTACAGGATCGTCATGATCGCTACTGTCTTCGCTACCTAGCGCGGCCCCTACAACGTTCTCACTCGCTTATGTCCTGCTTTGACCGATACACTCCCAGGCTTGGGTACAAATATTACTGGGAATATGGGATACATGTTCATGATAATGACACGAAGTGTAAACTATGTGGTATGTTAAGGTCTCACACCCTTGCCCATTATGTTCTTGATTGTCCGTTGATTAATGTATATAGAAACACTGAGATAAGGACTGTTTCTGAACAAATAGCCTGGATGTGTCACAACGGAAAGGTTGATGATATTCTTGAGAGATATAAGAATTTTGCACCAAGATTGTAATATTTTGTTGAATTATCTGCATGTCTCTTGCAAATTGTCTATACAGTATACCTAGGTCATAAAAGTATTTGTGTGTACGTCTGATAACATACTACTTGTGAAGGAGGAACTTTATGTGTGTTTATCTCTCAGAATGTTTGGTAATATGTTTATTTGTGATGTGTGTCTATGTATGTATTAACACGTTGTACTGAATGGGGTGAGAATAGCTTGAGCTACCTCATCCCTTTGTGTGTATTTTACCTCAATAAACTTATTTCAATTTCAATTTCAATTTCTCCTGTGGGTCCTCTTACCTTTCACCATCCTTTTTTTTCCATACGGATGTCTCACTTGCAAGATTCCTTCTCAGTTCATGTTAGCAACACCTCTCCTTATGTCGTTCCCTATTTTCCCCCATGGAGGGGCACTTGCAACGTCTTGCAAGACCTTGGCCCACATGGTAAAAAGTAAAAGGCTTTTTTCTATCCCTCCTACAGTTACGAAACGCCTTTTCTTTGAACACTTTTCTTCGTACTCACGCTCCAATCCCTCTTCACAGAAATGCTCTGCAAATCAAGTGACCCAGAATGTGGTATGACCTTCCCAGTAACGTCAAAGGTTGTACTTCTCAACTAGTTTAGGAGAAAAACCAAGTACCACCTAATAAACTACATGTAACCCACCCTACCCCCCAAATGTCATCCCATGACTTGCTATCTTCAAACAATACTGTTTGTTGACCAACTTGTACAACTGCTGATCTCAGCCATTTTTTTCTGCCGACTAAACACTGCTCCGTTGTGTTTCCTGATCAAACCTACAATGTGCCGCCTGCCTCGTGAAACTAGCATCTTCACGGCTGAACTTTATGCAATCTTGTATGTACAGTACTTTGTCAACTGCTTTCCCGACGTCAATGTCATTGTGGTTGACTCCCGCAGTGCCCTCATGGCCCTGAAGTCATTTAAGCCTATGCATCCTATGGTGGTCGAAATTCAATAATGTCTATTTCTTATCTCTAGCAGATTTAGGCAGTTGAGTTTTGCTGGGTTCCCAACCATATTGGTATTGCCTTAAATGAACGTGCGGACACTACTGCTAAGGAGGCTGTCCATACTTGCTCTATTTCCAAAAAAGATGTTCCTTATTCAGACCTTTATCCAGTTATTCATTCCTCAAGCCGAGACCGCTGGCAGGGGTATCTGCTGGTCTGAGCGTTACAGGAAACAAACTGCGCTAACATATCTCCCTAGCCGTCCCCCTACCACCGTAAAATAGACGCTAGGAAACGGCTTTGGCTAGATTACGTATTGGCAATACACGCTTAACTCATGGACATTTATCGGAACACTGCCCTGCTCCTTGTTGTCTAAACCCCACTGCACCCCTTTTGGACGTGCGCCTCCTTGTGGAATGTTCCGATTTTCAGGACGATCGTATGTCTTGCTTTCCTGATGTCCTTCGCCAAAATCCATGGAGAATCTAATGCCTTTGATGTCGCTTGCCTTATGCGTTTTTGTTCTCCCGTTGGCGTCCTGTGTGATATTTAGCGCCTTTTGAATATCCGGCGACACTGGTGGTGCTACATGGTCTCCCCGGCTTGGTGCCTTGTTTCGATAATTACTTACTGCTCATGTCACAACTGACACCACTGCTGTCACAGTTGACACACATGTTGATGTCACAGCCACTATCAAGACAACAGTTCTTACCATTGCTGATGTTACAACCGACATCGCTATCACAGCTGATGTCACAGCTGACAGACATTACTGCTGAGGCAATAGCTGATACCACTGCTGATGTCACAGCTGACATCACCGCTGAGACAACAGCCGACATAGTTACTGCTGGTGTCACAGCTGACATTACCGCTGATGCTACAGGTGAGCTGAGGACACTGTTGCTGACGCAGCCGACGACCTCAGCAGCACTATAAGTGACAGTTCCCACGCACATCAGTCTACGACCAGCATTCCTCGAAATAATTACCACACCCCACATTTAATTAAATATTTCCTAATCATTCCAGATGTTTGTGAACATACTTGCAAGAGAAGTCGAGGAAGTGTCCACCAGGAAACGAGACGGGTTGCAAACGAGTTGGAGCGAAGGGAGTAGTAATACACCACCTAATTTGCCTTCTCGAGTTTTTAATTAAATCAATATCCAGGGGGAAATGAAAGCTAAATACCTGGATACGCCCAGCTGGTGATGGGAGTTTGATTAAGTTAAGAAAAGTATTAATTAGGTATAAAATTCCTCGTGAAATTAGATATTAAGATGTGGTTGGGAACAGGAGAGGCTACGGGCTCCTACTTCATCTCTCCTCCCCTCCTGCCCTCTCCCGCCTCTCCACCCCGCGCCTCAGTCCGCCCTGGCCGGGGTGGGATTACTCTCGGTATGTATAATTAGAAGACGGGGATCTGTTTTCATTGCTTAGAGATTGATGAGGGATTAGAGTGGAACCAGGATTGGAAGTGACGGATAGGTTGACGGTGGTTAAGGACTTGTGGGAACGGAGGACTCCCGGCTGATGAGATTGGTCTGGGTGACGCCGGGCTGGCGGCTGTAGGAGCTCTGATTACAGCCAAACGAAGACTGTTTTAAACCAAAGAGGAGAGTGTTATGCCACACAGAGCCTATAGGACAAGGTCGGTTCTAAAACCACCATGATGGAGCACGTTCTTGTGTCTGAAGCCCATGAGTATGTACAATATTTCACTTCTGTTACGGTTATCTCCTGCATAGCAGTAGATTCTGCCCGTTCCTTATCACCAACGTATCTGCATGCTCCAACATCAACTACAACAACAATATGTGTTGTCTAGACACGCCTCCCCCCCTCCACCCTACCTTCCACGAGAGACAGCACTACTGCCATCTAGCCAGCTCTCTCGACGCCAGATAAACTATCGTGATGGTAGTTATCTTGCTGGCTTCTAGTCTACAGCTCCAGAATTTGCGCCAAAATGACGTTTGTTGTTATAGATTCAGCTGCTCGGAACAAGTTCCAAGCAGCACGGGCTATGGCGAGCCCGTAACTTACCTGGCACAGGAGCGGGGCAAATAACACGGGCTATGGTTAGCCTGGCCAAAATGACGTTACGCCCCGTATATAAAGGTTTGCCAGCGTCCAGCACAGCTTACGGGCTATTCATGTCCGTGCCACCTTTTGGATGGCTTAATCTTTAGCAATCAATCAATCCAGCGCAGCAGATTACCTTTCTAGTGCTCATTGCTTCAGCATCTATCCTCGCCCACGAGTGACGGTAGAGGCACATAGCATTTTGTATAAAGTATTGCTTTCACCTTTGTTATTAACGTAAAATTCACATGTATATATTTCTATTTTGATTGTGGATAAGGGGTTGTGGTTTCATTAATTGTTACTTATTATTTTGTGTAAAATTAAAGTATTTTTTTTGTTATATTAAATGTTTAAAGTTTTTATTCTTTGTTTTTTGCCCGCAATTGATACATAGTAGAGGACCCAAGCAGATTTATTTTTTGTTTTCTCTTTTTTTTATTAATATGCGTTTGGCACACCACCTGCCTGAATAGTTACTGCTCTATTCCAGATCACGTCACACTTCAGTAACCGGTCGAAAAGCATATCATTTTGTTATATCCTTGAACCTCGTCTTGATAAATTCAAAGAGAACATGGTAGCGTACTGGGAGGAGCAAGGCGAGTGCTTCCACCAGGATATACTGGACTGTGCATGCCACTTCCAACAACAGTGTAACACAACGTAATGAAAGACTGCCCGAAGCGCTACGCTTGATGTTGACTTTGCAAGAATGTATGAACACCGATATTATGTATTCTTACAACCCATTTTTGGAGGCTAATTCGTGAAAGTGATTTGTAGTATAATCTTAAATCTCGAAAATGATTAATTTCTAAAGTTTGTGTGATCATTTTTGTATAATTTAGTATAAATATGTTTGTTTTGATTTACATATTTTTTTATTCACATTCTCACTGAAAATAGGTAAATTTGAAAATATCACTGTCCTGGTAACTAAGGAAACGTTTAAGGGGAATAATAGACGTTTTCTATACGTTTGAGTTATAATTTATATATTTATTTCTTTATTATGCACCCCATACCCTTCTTCTTCTTCTTGAGGTTATCTTGGGATGATTTCGGGGCTTAGCGTCCCCGCGGCCCGGTCCTCGACCAGCCCTCCTTTTTGTTACATCCCCCAGGAAGCAGTCTATAGCAGCTATCTAACTCCCAGGTACGTATTTTACTGCTAGGTAACAGGGCATCAGGATAAAAGAAACTGTACCCATTTGTTTCCGCCTCCACTGGGGATCGAACCCGGAACCTCGGGACTATGAATCCGAAGCGCTGTCCACTCAGCTGTCAGGCCCCATGCCGTGGGCGGTGGTGGAAAGGGTTACAGAGGCACATATTGGGTTCAGGAACTGAACCCCATTGTTCGTTTATCTAAGCAAGTGACAGTCTTGCGAAGCTTGTTACACAATTGTTAATATTACATACACATGTACATATATATATATACATCCTTGTACACATGTACATATATATACATCCTTGTACACAAATACATATACATATCAATAGTCTTTTTGTATCACAAGTGATTCAACAAGAGGCTCACAATAGTCACTATACAAAGCACTTTACATTTCTTAGACATCATTGGTGGTGTTATCTCTGAATTCCGCGATTTTTTCACATTCCATTATATAATGACGCAAAGTTTGCGAATAGTTCTGCTGACAGAGTGTACATTTAGTCAAATCTACATAATCAGATGTTACTAACTCCCAGAGGTACTTGTAGCCTAGCTTAAGCCTAGCAGTGGTAACATTTAGAAGTCTGCTAACCTTATTGGATGACCCATAGACGTGCGGTTCTTCCTGCATAATAGAATGATGATAGAGTAACTGGTGTGAATTTCACTTTGTCTCAAGTCTAAGAGATTTTGTTCCCGAAATATTACTGCCCTCAGGTTGCATAAGCAATAAGGAAATATCACTTAATACTCAGGAATAAACATTTTTTAATTGCAAAACGTTATTTCTAAAATATGATGGAAATGTAATCGATATTGATTGCTTAATTTGTGTAGTTTGTTATATCTCTAGCAGCACATTTTGACAATAACGTGACTTCTGGGGAATCTTACCGTTCCCTGACACACCCTGTGTATGGTTCCTTGGCACACACAGTGTATGGTTCCTTAATACACCTAGTGTATGGTTCCTTGACACACGCAGTGTATGGTTCCTTAACACACATAGTGTATGGTTCCTTGAAATGAGCCCCCTCTCCATTCTGTACATTCCATCCACTAGCTATACTCCTATTTTTGAGGGAAAGTGCGAGTTGTGCTTGTTGATGTCCTAATGACCTAACACTATTCCATGAGTTAAACCGCTGGGCTTACCTTACATGTGAGCAAACACTATGGGGGAGAGGAAAGCGAAAATAATCAATCCGTTCTGTACCACGAAGAGATACGCAGGTGAAGATTTTGTTTCAGAAAGTTCAAAACACTTTAATTGGCAAAATATATTACAGCCGAGAGTCCAGCAATAGTTGGAATTCAAGGAAAATTTAGCATTCACAGGTACCTCCACTTCTGCGTGGAGTTCGGACCTTTATGGAGTTAGGCGTCCGCTACTGGCAGGTACTATACCTAGGCTACTGGCTAATTCTCAAATGCCAGTACAGTATTTGGTGTCCACTTTATAGCGCGTCAAGTCCCTCCCCCAGTGGGTAAAATATGCACTAGCAACGTTAATTCAACGCTGAATGGTTCTTCAACGTTGAATTAACATTACTCGTGCAGATTACGCCCATTTGTGTCACAACCACCATAAATATTTCCCAGGATGCTAGGCTACCGACGATAAAAACTTAACACGACCAATACTGTGTGTACGTAGTGGGGAATGCAACTACTACGTCAAACTCCAAACCAATTTGGGTTATTGCGTTGTGCTGGTCTGGGTTTCAGGCGTGTCCCCGCACACCAACAAGGTGCCAACTCTCCCGCGCTAATTCCTGTCGCTTCATCCACCTTTTTGTCAACTATTGCACCTTTTCACAGGTCTTTTTTTTATCATTTTCATGCATATATTGTTTTTTACTCGTGCAGAATACTAAGATATATTTAAGTTTATCGAACTGTAATTATTTTCCTATATTTAATAAAGACTCAGATTCTAGATTCTTCGCTATGGCGAAAAAACGGAAAAAATTAACGCTGAAACTATAATAAATGCAATCAAATCATGTCAAACAGTGGGAATACTCAAGGAAGTAGCCATGTAGGCGACCTAGGAGTAGCCATGCAAAAAGAAGAGCTAGGACTACCAGTGTAGGCTACGCTATACGCGATGGCCCTCAAGTCGCTATTGGTATGTTTCAGCCCTTGATTATAATGTGTAGTCATTTTCTGTTATTACCAACAAAGGTTCTTGCGAATGGTAAGGTAACTTCGTTGAGCATAGTCATTAATACCACTGAACATAGGCTTCGGTGCGTAGTCTATGTAGTATGTGGGTGAAGCATTGACAGAGTTGCGATTCAAACAGCAACCTGTCTCAGGCCAGGCTCGTTAAATCAGCGGCCATCCCCCAACACGCATTCCGTAATGTTTACGTATTGTCAGCCCGTCCTCATAAACAAAGGCCAAAGTCCAGCCCTGCACCCCCCCAAACTCTTTATTTATGAATGAAAAACGGTTTACACACGACTCACAACTGATGACGTTCGAACATTTCCGGAACAAGTGCTTCACTGACGACATTTGTTCGAACCACAACGCTGTAAATACTTCACCCACGAACTACAAACACAAATAATCGCCAACAGAACCTAAACACCTAACCTTACCTAACCTATGCCTAAATATGCACAATATGTTAATATATAATAATATTTATTTATATTTGAGAAAATTCCTATTTTGAATGAACAGCACGTACCATCCACAGTGGTATCGAAATTTAAGCTCGATAACATAATAAGTTAGTTGCTTATCAATGCTATTTGTCCTGTATTGTATTATTTTTATTTTTATTAAATATTAGAATATATTTATTCTGTCTCCAGTGCTAAAATGCAGGGAATTATTACGTACGCATTAAAGAACCATCACTCAGGCTCTGAATGCCAATATGGCCGCCAGGTTCTTGTGTCCGTCTCTAGGGGGTAAACGCGCGTTCCGGTGCTCGCCATTCTACACCAGGAAATTGCTTGTTAACCGCAGAATCATCACTGCAAACCTGTTCTGAATATCCTTAGACTAAGAGGTAAGCATTTTCCCGTTCAAACATCCGAATGTGAGTGACAGGGGTAACATTTGTCCTCGTCTTGTACTCATCCCACATCACCAGTATTATTGTCTTCGAGGTTTCGCTAATTCGCGTTATGTGTGGATCCGCTCATCACAGCTCGCTGATTTTTGCGTTGGTGTGGATTTTGCCAGTGTGGGGAGGGGGGGGGGGAGTCTGCCTCACCTGGGTCAGATTTCATCTCATCCTTAGGCCTATGCTCGTCCAAGCTCCCGCCGACCCCCAAAGACACATTCATAAAATTTAATGAAGTGTGCATTTAAAATCATTCAGAATATTCTCAGATGCATATTATTATTATTATTATTATTATTACTACTATTATTATTATTATTATTATTATTATTATTATTATTATTATTATTATTAAAATTTGGTATAAAGTTAGGTGGTTAGGTTCTATTGGCAATTATTTGAACTGCTTCGCTCACGGGCACTTCAAAAAAGCTCGAACATAATTAGTCATGTAAAAAGTGTTTTTTTTTATTCATAAATAGGAAGGTTTGGCGGCCGGATTAACGAGATTTATCCATTGATTTCAGAAATGGCTGATGCAAATTGACTCATAATATATTAGCAGAGCTGTCCTCTACACAGCAGTGTTGAGAACTGCTGTACTGGCCTATCAAAATGCCTAATCCGCGTAGGATAAATGTAATTGCCATGAGAACAAATACAACAAACCAAATATATCTTAGGCATAACTATATACAAAACTATGATATACAATATTATATTTTTAAGATTTTTTTTTATTTAACCGCCTGGACAAAAATGAGCTCTTGTGGACAGTCGCAGCTTGGACGAGGATAGCCTGAATATAGTTAAGGCAGGACACAGGAGCTAGAACTCCATTCAGCCTAATGTCTTTTCTCGAGTCAAATGGGAAAGTGATGCAAAGGTTTGTTGAACTGTCAAACGGTGTCCGAATGCATATCGGACAGTTTTGATCTTGGGGTTACATAATAAATTCACATGATAATGTGTTATTTCCATTTAGAATTTCAAATACATTGTGCTGAATGTATCCCACTGATGTTGAATGTCGGCATCGTATATGGTTCATATCCACAACAAAGAAAAAAAGTTGAGTAGATTTTAGTAGCCAACAAACACCTCGAGGATTTGGTTACGCTCAAATAATTGTTCACATCTGTGCTTTACAGTGTCAACACAAAAATTAAGTTCGTGTGTAGGTTTTGACGTGTACCCATTCACGAGGAAAATTCGTTACATCTATGGCTCGAACGCACTCACACGGAACGAGTTATTAATATTTCCGGGATTGATGTACGCATGAGAACACGATTATGCATCTTAGTCTTGCACATACTCGTAGTGAATAAATTTCGCATCTCATGGACTCCGATGAACTTGGAAAATATAAATTGGATAAGAATGCAAATTGTTTTCAGTCAAAAAAAAAAGTTAAATCGATAGGCTTAATAGCAAAGTCCAAAGGAAATCTAGGCCGTTTCAGGGCTTCTATACGCTAGGACTAGATTGTTCCAAGTCATGAGTGTAGCTGTGTGGCATCGAGAGGTGAGGTGGAGTAGCAATCATAGGAAGCGGGAAAACAAGAAGCTGGGATTGAGGCAAACGGAATTGTTGATGAAATGATGAAAGAGTGAGTGAACAGCTTGTCAGACTGGTAAAAACACTGGAATGATGTTAAAGAGCAACTAATGTTAAAGCGCTAATTAATTGAATGTTAAACTGGAAGAAAAGTATGATTAAGTTATGATGATTAAGCTAACAAATTATAATGTAAAATGAAATAATGTTTTAGAGGTTAATATAAATATAAAATATCTATAAATAAAAAAAATATAATTGTTAAAACGGTAGTAAGAGTTATAGAGTAAGGTAAAGAAATTATATATATTTTGGTCACTCAGTATACAATCTACAGGTTCATACAATAGAATGTAGTATGATCAAGCCTGGCCACGGGCCGGGCTTTGGGAGTAGAAAAACTCTGAGAACCCCATCAGGCAGGTATCAAGCAGGTATAATAGCGTGGGTTGTTAGAATAGTATATAACAGCCTCGCAGCAAAATGTGTGTGTGTATTGGAAGAGGAGTTAAGGAAATATCTGCACTATGAGGGGAATGTCAGCCTGTCGAAAGTTGTAGGACAAATGCTAGGGTTAGCCTCTACCAACTTTGCAGGGAAATTGGTCTGGAGTACAGTACAGACATAGGCTGGTCGGCGTTGTCCGAAGCTAAATGCTTAGGCTTTTATAGATACCCCCGTATGTGATTTTCATGAAGTCGTGTGCAGTTGCAGTATTTGTGTGATTCCCCAAACGTTTTTAGTGGTTGTAAGAAAATATTTCCCGGAATCCATAAAGTGGTTTTAGTGCTCTCAATAATAAATTTTGAGAGAAGAGGGAGAGGGGTAATGGGGGGAAAAAGAGGGGGGGGGGGCAAGGAAAATTAAAGGAAGAGTGGAGAGAGGGGAGTGGAGAGACGTCAAACCCGGGCACCGCCAGGTACCCATCCTAGTGTGTTTATATAATATATATATATATATATATATATATATATATATATATATATATATATATATATATATATATATATATATATATATATATATATATATATATATATATATATATGTCGTACCTAGTAGCCAGAACGCACTTTTTGGCCTACTATGCAAGGCCCGATTTGCCTAATAAGCCAAGTTTTCCTGAATTAATATATTTTCTCAATTTTTTCTTATGAAATGATAAAGCTACCCATTTCATTATGTGTGAGGTCAATTTTTTTTTATTGGAGTTAAAATTAACGTAGATATATGACCGAACCTAACCAACCCTACCTAACCTAACCTAACCAATCTTTATAGGTTAGGTTAGGTAGCCGAAAAAGTTAGGTTAGGTTAGGTAAGGTAGGTTAGGTAGTCGAAAAACAATTAATTCATGAAAATTTGGCTTATTAGGCAAATTGGGCCTTGCATAGTAGGCTGAGAAGTGCGTTCTGGCTACTAGGTACGACATATATATATATATATATATATATATATATATATATATATATATATATATATATATATATATATATATATATATATGTATGTATATATTATATATATATATATATATGTCGTACCTAGTAGCCAGAACTCACTTCTCAGCCTACTATTCAAGGCCCGATTTGCCTAATAAGCCAAGTTTTCCTGAATTAATATATTTACTATAATTTTTTTCTTATGAAATGATAAAGCAACCCTTTTCTCTATGTATGAGGTCAATTTTTTTTTATTGGAGTTAAAATTAACGTAGATATATGACCGAACCTAACCAACCCTACCTAACCTAACCTAACCTATATTTATAGGTAAGGTTAGGTTAGGTAGCCAAAAAAAGCTAGGTTAGGTTAGGTTAGGTAGACGAAAAAACATTAATTCATGAAAACTTGGCTTATTAGGCAAATCGGGCCTTGAATAGTAAGCTGAGAAGTGCGTTCTGGCTATTAGGTACGACATATATATATATATATATATATATATATATATATATATATATATATATATATATATATATATATATATATATATTAAAATATAGGGAAGGGAGTACCACCTCTGGCTGGAAGAAGGGGGACCTATATATATATATATATATATATATATATATATATATATATATATATATATATATATATATATATATATATATATATATATATATATATATATATATATATATATATAAATAAAAATGGAAATGTTCGTTTGTTCATAATCGCTAGTCTCTGAAAGTTCTTCACAGGTTGCTTTGAAATTTTTACACAACGTTCCATTGGCATCCGAGCAGGTTTTTATATACATACAATATAGATGTCATGTCTGTGACGGTAAAAAGCATGCTTAAAAAAAACTTTTTCATGTGAGAGAATCTTTGAAACCTCTTTACTGATTGCTTTGAAATTTTGACACAACGTTGCATTCGAATAGGCGCGTCTTTTTATATACCAACTTTATACGTGCCTCATCTGTGACAGGAAAAAAACAAGTTAAAAAAAAACAGCGCCATTTGTTGGACGTAAGAGCAACGCATGTTGTAATCTCCAAAAGTTCTTCACCGATTGCTTTGAAAATTTGACACAATGTTCCATTCGAATACGCGCGCGTTTTTATATTCCTACTATATTGATGCCACCCCTGTGACAGGTAAAAACATGCGTTTTTGAAAAACAGCACCATCTGTTGCACATAAGGTCAACACACGCTATACTATATATGTTATGATTCCATTTCAGTGTTTCCGATTTCATAGATAAATGGAATTTTCATAAATTTTGATTTATTTTCATTTTGATTCAATTATTTTGTGTGACATTGCGTTGGAATTGAGCTGTTTTGTTTACCATACTGTTCATTTCGTGAGTATAATTTATTTTTTTTATTTTTATGCCACATATGTAAGACCAATCCTGGAGTATGCGGCCCCAGCATGGAGCCCGTACCATGTCAAGCACAAGACGAAGCTGGGAAAAGTTCAGAGGTATGCCACTAGACTAGTCCCAAAACTAAGAGGCATGAGTTACGAGGAAAGGCTGCGGGAAATGCACCTCACGACACTGGAAGACAGAAGAGTAAGGGGAGATATGATCACTTCCTATAAAATCCTCAGGGGAATTGACAGGGTAGATAACTGTTTAACACTGGTGGTACGCAAACAAGGGGGGATAGGTGGAAACTGAGTACCCAAATGAGCCACAGGGACGTTAGAAAGAAGTTTTTCAGTGTCAGTAGTTAACAGGTGGAATGCATTACGCAGTGATGTGGTGGAGGCTGACTCCATACACAGTTTCAAATGTAGATATGATAAGAGCCCAGTAGGCTCAGGAATCTGTACACCAGTTGATTGACACCAGTTGAGAGGCGGGACCAAAGAGCCAAAGCTCAACCCCCGCAAGCACAAATAGGTGAATACAAACACACGCACACACACACATACAAGTTTCGAAACCTTGAGCAAAATTTAAATAATAATAAAAAAGTAATCCAAGGCACATGAGATCGAGTTAGGCTACGAACTCGAGCTTTATAAATTTCGAATTGTCATAGTACCCAAAAAATCTGGAATTTAGTCGTTCATAACCAGAGGCGACCAGCGCTGGTAACGTTCCAGTTCATGGCCCAGGTTTATTTATCACTGGTAAACTTGTGTAGGTAATGTTGTCAAACAGTCTTGTTGCAGGGGCGGGGCCGGCCGATAACTCAATCCAACTGGTCCATTGGACCATTGTTGCCGGAATACTGTATGTGTTTTCACTTTTCTGGCTCGACAGAAGGAACTTGCACTTTTTAGAGTAAAATTGTGAATATAATGTTCTGTTGTCATTAATAAGCGGCCAATATGGAAAGAGGGGCCTGGCTGTTGATGTTAATACCAGAATTCATTATTTGCTGCATCACTCAAAATGATCGAGCACAATAACAAGAGTTGATGGACAGGTGTACCTGGGGATGAGACAGAGGGTAACATCTTCCAAAGGTTGCATGATCAGTCTAAATTCTGCTAACATAGTAGCAATCACAATGTAACATTCCCCCCCCCCAAGTGTTCGCTTTTCCATGTCGGTGACGGCAGTTGCAACCCAACAAAAAATAGTGGGTGAACAATTTTACCCCCTCTCGTCGGCCACTTTCAGTGTGCGTGCGTGTGAGTGTGTGCTTGTGTGCTTCTAGGTATGTACTCACCTAGTTGTGCTTGGGGGGGTTGAGCTCCGGCTCTTTGGTCCCGTCTCTCCACAGTCAATCTACTGGTGTACAGATTCCTGAGCTTCTCGAGCTTTATCATATCAATAGTTGAAACTGTGTATGGAGTCACTCTCCACCACAACATTTCCTAGTGCTTTTTGTCATTTATTAACTACTCTGACACTGAAAATGTTCTTTCTAATATCTGTGTGGCTCATTTGGGTACTCGGCTTCCACCTGTGTTCCCTTGTGCGTTTTTCACCCGTGTTGAATAATTCACCCTTGTCTACCCTGTCAATTCCTCTGAGAATCTTGTATGTGGTGATCATGTCTCCCCGAACTCTTCTGTCGTCCAGCGACGTGAGGTGCATTTCCCGCAGCCTTTCCTCGTAACTCATGCTTCTTTGTTCTGGGACTAGCCTAGTGGCATACCTCTGAACTTTTTCCAGTTTCGTCTTGTGCTTGACAAGGTACGGGCTGCATGCTGGGGCCGCATACTCTAGGATTGGTCTTACATATGTGGTATACAAGGTTTCTGTACTGTGTCCTGTGTGCGTTCAGCGCATGCGTTCGCTTCTACGTGTGTACTTAGTGCGTGGACTTCAGCGCATGTATATGTGTATTTTGCGTGTGTATATGCTTCTGATTGTGTACTTCAGCATGTGCATTTGCTTCTGTGTACTTCAGCATGTGCGTTTGCTTCTGTGTACTTCAGCATGTGCGTTTGCTTCTGTGTACTTCAGCATGTGCGTTTGCTTCTGTGTACTTCAGCATGTGCGTTTGCTTCTGTGTACTTCAGCATGTGCGTTTGCTTCTGTGTACTTCAGCATGTGTGTTTGCTCCTGTGTAGATTTTTTTTTTTTTTTTTTTTTTTTTTTTTTTTTGAGATATATACAAGAGTTGTTACATTCTTGTAGAGCCACTAGTACGCGTAGCGTTTCGGGCAAGTCCTTAATCCTATGGTCCCTGGAATACGATCCCCTGCCGCGAAGAATCGTTTTTTCATCCAAGTACACATTTTACTGTTGCGTTAAACAGAGGCTACAGTTAAGGAATTGCGCCCAGTAAATCCTCCCCGGCCAGGATACGAACCCATGACATAGCGCTCGCGGAACGCCAGACGAGTGTCTTACCACTACACCACGGAGACTGTGGTGAGACTGCGGTGTAGATGCTTCTGCATCTATTTGTGTGTGTACTCGCCTACATGTGTTTGAATGTGTTTATATTTGTGTGGTTTTGAATCTGTAAGTGGCTATGTTTACGGTGATTTGATTTGATATATTGCACGTAAACTGATGGGTGGTTTTAAGGGTAGTCGCTCATTTGTGCTTGCGGGAGTTTAGCTTCAGCTGTTGGATACTACCTTTTAGCTTTCAGTCGATTGATATACAGGTTCCAGAGTCAATTGGTCACATCTACAATTTAAACTGTGTAGCCTATGAAGACTGGCTTCACTCTTTTTTTTTTTTTTTTTTTTTTTTTTTTTTTTTTTTTTTTTTTACTTCGTTGTGCGTTCCACTTACTCTGACACTGAAACAGTACTTTGCCTTTTCCCCTGCATAGTACAGTAGCAGCCAAAACGTGTCAAATTCAAACCTATGGTCAATTACATGTATTTCCAAGTAAACCAATATCATCCTAAGTGGTCGTTTTCTAACTCGTTTTTTTCCAGCGTTCCGTTTTCCTATACTTTCTGAGGGTTTAGATTTAGTTTGATCAGGTTTATATTTGGTTGTATATAAATTAGGTTACATCAAAGTATGTTGATTAATTTGTTAGGGGCATGAAATGGGGGTGTTTCTTCGTTTGAGCCCCCTAATAAAACTAACCCAATCTTATCCAGTTTTGCCCACTTGAGTCTAGAAGCCTGACGACTGAAGGATATCTTGAGGTTATCTTGAGATGATTTCGGGGCTTTTTTAGTGTTCCCGCGGCCCGGTCCTCGACCAGGCCTCCACTCCCCAGGAAGCAGCCCGTGACAGCTGACTAACACCCAGGTACCTATTTTACTGCTAGGTAACAGGGGCATAGGGTGAAAGAAACTCTGCCCATTGTTTGTCGCCGGATGGATGGAGCAAGTTAGTAAATGTACTTTGTGTACTTGGAAAACAAGATGACAATATACTTGAATTTTACATGATTCCATTTTTACTAGTCTATTTCAATCATTCATTACCTAAGAGTGTCTGTCTGTCCGTCTGTCAGTGCTATTAATACCTTCGTTGTCCATCTGTCCAAGGTTGTAGGCCAGGCGCTTGGGGTTACTCTCAGTATTTTATATTTGGTACGCACAAGGTGTGTGACGTCGTTATAATATTAATCCGGCTCTGGTTTTTAATGTAAGACCTGAGAAAATGTTCACCTGTTCCCAACACCGGGAGTTACATGTGCATAATTTACGATTTACTAGATTCTAAGGTGATAACTAAGGTCTTAAAAGAAAACTTCTCGGTCATGATGTCAATGATGTTAGAATGTAGAAAACTGACCTGGGAAGGCAACCGATGTCACCCCGATGTTTTTAAGAAGTAAATGTTATAGTCGCGCAGATTAATATTATAAGAACTGCTACAATTCTTATTACCGAGGAATGAGGCCCTGGGAGGACATACGTTGAAAACGCCCGTGTTCGTAATAAAGTAAAGCACAAGTAATAAAGTAAAGCACAAGTAATAAAGTAAAGCACAAGTAATAAAGCGTATTTTTTGGTTTTAATGGAAATGTGTTTTTGTAGATTTTTTCTCCCATTATAGCCACGAGTTCATTTTAAATTACTGTGTAAATAAACAGCATCAAATGAAGATATTTTACTTTGTTTTAAGAGTGTCCGGATATTTATCCATATTCACTTAAACTTCAGGAAATATATATGGATATGCCGACCTCCACATTGTTAACAATAGTCATCTGAAGGTCGCTACAATCAGAAATACCTAAGAATCTCTTAAGAGCGGTTGAGTGCCCCAAATAAGAGCTTGACTGGCGTTATTTGGACGCCATATTGGAATGACCAGCATACAGCTCCAGGAGTGTATAAAATATGTTAAAAATTAAGTTCCTTCCAAGAAGCCTCGTGTACATAAATATGATAAATATGAAATATTTGAACTAAGGCCTCATTTTACTCGGAGGTGCAGCACATTGCTAGTTATGAATGATTAAATATGACAAATTACGGTAGAAAAAGCTATGTACTCATAGCCTAAACCACTGACCGATTCAAATATAATTTAAGCCTATCGTCCTAGCTGAACCCACCACGAATAAAATAAATATCGACATTAGCGGTAGGGAAAAGCCATTCCAATCTGATCCACCAAGAAATATTCTCAGGATTAGCCACACTACAAACCAAACACGGCAGTGTTGATCACTTCTAGACAAATTTCAAGCTATTAATGTCTTCGATTGACAAATAGTTGTTGCAGTGGTGGGCCTCGAGTGCTTTGTTTACATCCACCAGACTGTTGTGGGAGTTTCTTTGTAGCGTTGATGGAGGATGGGGATCAAGTATGATTAGTGATTGGGGGATGGGGAGCAAGCGAGGATTAGTGATGGGGAATCAAGCAGGATTAGTGATTGGGGAGGTTGGGGATCAAGCATGATTAGTGATGGGGAGTTGGGGGATCAAGCTTGATTAGTGATGGAGGGTGGGGATCAAGCAGGATTAATGACGGGGGGTGGCGATCAAGCAGGATTAATGACGAGGGGTGGGGATCAAGCAGGATTAGAGTTGCCTGTTGCTCTGCCACCTATGTGTTTACCGGGCTGTAGCCGCCCGTCCTCTCCAGCGTCCCCATCGTCACTAAATACTAAACCTAACCCAGGACCCAACAAGTTTGCGAGCAGCTGGGATTTTTAGTACACCAGTTTTTGGTCATAAGGGATTTATACGTCAAAATGCGATGTACTTTTCGAGAGGGCGAGTTGCGTGTAGACCTGTATATTACCCATTTTCTTTCACGTGGGAGTTGAGCCATCCCAGTGGCTGCTTGCTGGAGGCCAACCGGCTTCTTTAGTGGAAGAATTGGCATAAAACCGGAGGTTTATCGGGGACCTGGATGAATCGGTCGTTCATTCAACACTAACTACTGCCCCATTTTGCCGTTGAAGGTAATGATATTTAAGAATGTCTTGTGAGTGGAAGGAACATTCCATTTTTCAGGTAGACACATTCACCTGGCCCCTCGTGGTAATTGTACTGGCCCTCTACGTATTGCTCGAATTAATTAAATTTACTGCAGAGTGAGCAGGGGGGCGAAGAGTTAAGGATTGTTGCCCAATCACTCCTCCCTGGTCAGGGGTCGACCACAGACAATATCGCTCGAGTGGTATGGGATGATTGTGCTACTATTACGCCTCGGCATGTCAGATTTTTACTGTTCGTCACACACTTGTTTCGATGTGCGTTTCTTTATGGAATTTGTACTGTGCTCACACTAAGCCCACAGCCTGGAAGTACCAACACAGATGGATATTGGAATCTTTGATTTTGTTTAAATAAGCCCTTGCTGAGTCCGCAAGGGTGTCCGGTTGGTCAAGTGCGAGAGTTGGAGATCTTGTGTGTGTTCTATAAAAGTTAGAACGCCTCTTCCCCAAATTTGGAAGAACATTAGTAAGATTGTAGAGCAAATTCGTTCGTGATCCACCATTCATCTTCATGGCTGTTATTGGTGAGGCGGTGTTACTTGCAAATTAGCCCGGTTTACACTTTTCTGCCATTAGCATGGGTTCTCACTCTCGTAAGTGCCATGCCTTTAGACTTTTTTCACGCAGTTTCAGTACTCTTTCATTTTCTGAACTTCAGTCTGCTCTGTCCCTTTGTCATTCCGCGTCAGTGGGCTCAAACAGATTGGGTCTATCCCCGAGGCCTGGGTCAAGGCGGTTGTACTCATAAGAAACCTAACAAGTGAAGTATAACTTTGGATGGGGAATTTTGGCCCATAGCCTTACACCTTGAGTGGTTTTTAGAACTTATTCATTGCTGCTTTCGCTCCCAATTTGGTCTTTGTAAGTGTCACAGCTCGACTGACATCCTGGTAGAGTCAGAAGCTTACATTCGTAGCATAGTTTATGTGGGTAATTCTGATGTCTATTTTAACCTATAGAAAGCATATGCCACTATCCGGAGGTACATTAGCCTGCTTACATCCTTTTGGTATAAGATCTTGTAGCAAAACAGTCTACGCCCTCGGCTCGCACTCAAGGGCCCTGGGTTCAATCCCAAAGCTGGTCAGAAATGGTTAGTCGCACTTCCTGTCACCCCTTCACCTAGCAGTAAAATAGGTACTCGGGAGTTAGGCAGTTGTTGTGGTGAGTATCGTAGAGAAGGTCAGTGGTTATCCTAGTGGGTCCTCAATGAACCTATGTACAAGTTTCTTGTCCCCGGCAACTGTAACAGTATTTGCCACTCATCCTTCACAGGTTCTCCTCCAGCAATATGTTTAAGGTACGCTTTTGAACGACCGTATCTGACCTACCATCAATACTATTTAATTTGTTGTGGACAAAGTGGACATACTTGGGCTTGTATGGAGCTCCTCTACCCCATGGTCGATCTACTGACCTTGCCAGGATACAACCCATACCAGGTGCCTAACTCCCGGGTACCTAATTTACTGCGAGGTGAACAGGAGTCATCAGGTGAAAGGAACGTGCCCAACCATTTCTGTGCTGCCCGGAGATCAAATCCCCCCATTATTAGTCGAGAATGTACTACAGGGTCCATATTTACCTGATTTTACCTGAGGGCCACTAACACTTTAGTGGGCTCGAGGAGGACAGGAAGCCGGTTGTTTGTCAAAGGTCCCTTCATTTGTCCCAATGGTTTTTTCGCGGTGGATTTTAAAGTGCAGCAAGGTTTTGGCACTTATGACTTCGGCGGGAAGGCGGTTCTATGAGTTTATAGCCATGTGGGTGAAATAGTATCTCCTGTTTTCAATTCTACATTGTGGCTTGTTGAGCTTGAAACCGTTACTCACTGTTTGTGTTATAATTGTGTTACTCATTGTCTGCTGTCATTTATAAAACATTGCGAAATTGGTTGAGTTTTAGATGGTTACTTATTATAAATAACACTGTGTTCTATTAAATGTGACCTATCTCCTTGGACATCATCCTGCCACCAAAACGAGAACTAGGAAATATCTCTGGACAGGTTACATATTAACCAGACATGATTAACCCTTTGGCACTTAATTGCAGAGTGACCTGCACCTTACCGTCCGGCCAGCAGTGTTCAGCTGTGACACTTTGTAGACCCTCCTGATTTTCAGGATGGTCAGATATTTTCCTTTCACATCGTTCTCCTGAGACATGCACATCAAGAAATTCGCGGTAAATCTTATTCCTTTGATAATAAGATTTGATGATGGTCCAGGACGGACCGAAACGTCGTCGTCTTTTCATCTTCTGGTTTGTAGTTTGGTCTACATTCTTCAGCCCCGTTATTGTGACACATCGTCTGCTTATTTCTTTGACATAGCTCTTTTTTATGTTTTTTTTTTCGTATTGCCAGGGGCCAGATTCACGAAGCAGTTACGCAAGTACTTACGAACGTGTACATCTTAACCTAAATCTTTGACGGCTTTGGTTACATTTATTAAACAGTTTACAAGCATGAAAACTTGCCAATCAACTGTTGTTGTTGTTATAAACAGCCTCCTGGTGCTTCGGAGCTCATTAACTGTTTAATAATTGTAAACAAAGCCGCCGAAGATTGAGAAAAGATGTACAGGTTCGTAAGTGCTTGCGTAACTGCTTCGTGAATCTGGCCCCTGGATGATATCGAGGAACTTTTTTGAAAGTTCTGATGTGGTGCCATAGTTTCTCGGGTTTGGTGATATTACTTTATTTGTAAATTAGAATTAACGAGAATTGATACCAGGGATTGCATGGTGTTAATTGAAGTTCCTGTCATCCATTTGTCTCGGCAATTATGAAGTTTAAAAATAATAAATATATTACAATTACATTCTGGTCACCTATTAGTGTTACCGAAGTTCAAGCTAAATTTACTACATGTATCTTCACGTTTTCTACACGCACTACAGTACTAAACCACACATTTGCTCTATAAGAGTTAGTTTAGGTGAGCATTTACTGATTACTCATAAGTCATACTGCAAGCAGCGGCGTCTAACAGTAAATGTATCATTTTTAATTTTCTAAACAAAATTATCATATGTCATGTTTGACAATGTATAATGTCTTTAAATTGCTATAGGAGTCATCTTGAAAGGGGTTTGGTTCATGGTAATTAATCACAACTTGTTAACTTGAAAAATTTGTTAATTTCATAGACCGTCCACTACGGTCACAATGACAGCTTCAATAATAATAATTCTGTGGAGCCCGATCTTCCTTTTTGGCTTCCTGAAGCTATCTTGGCCAGACCCAGAACAAAGCCCATCTCATTGAGGCGCAGGAAGCGGGTGACAATTCGCCAACCCGTTCTCGCACTTACTTATGGTCAATATTGGTTTATTTAATAAGTGCATATGTGACATATTTATTAAATAAGCCAATATTGACTATAAGCAAGTACGAGAACGGGTTGAATTCGCTGCTCCACCAGACAGCCTCCAGAAAGTCAGCGAAGCTTTACAAGCAACTGGAGGGTTCACAGAAAACGAACTCTTAAAATCGCTAAACAACTCCGCAAACAATTCACACGGAACAAGGGATTCACTCAAACTAACTCGAAACTCGTTAGTACCGATCGCTACCACCATGCGGTCTGGCCCCCGTGCCCTCAGCTGACTCCCCTACTCGGTAAATGAACAAATCTACAAGGGCCGTGACGAGGATTTGAACCTACGTCCGAGAGCATCGTACTCGGTTCTGCTATTGCTGATATGGTAGTGACTGCTGCCTATCGTGGGTTTGCCAGTCGTGGGCAAGTCCTCCTCTGCTTGCAGCCAAGTGCCAGCCGTCTTCATTTGTCTTGCAGGGCCGTTTTCTTCTTGTTGTGCTCCTTTATTTTACTGTTAGCTTCACATATTTTCTTTTTCTCCAGATGGTTGTGTGAGCTTGGGTTTTGTTGCGCTTCGGGAAGCATGCATTCAAGGTTTTCTTCCCTGGCTGCCCGCTAATGCTGCTCCTACAGTGACTGTTATTTTCTCTGGTGTCTGAGAGGCCAATCCACCAGGGTGGAGAGCTGTGCCCTGGGCTGCTCAGGGATCTCTTGACTCCCCTGTTTGAGCCCATGTTTAGGGGTGTTCTGATGGTTGTGCTGGGGTACACTGGGGGTTAGTGCTGTTTTTATTTGGTGCGCTGTGGCTGTCATTCTTTGCCTGGTTGTTCTGGCAGCGTTTAGTGTCCTTCCAGCAAACGGGCCCAGTGCCAGGTGTACCTGCTTGGTTAGCAACCTTCAGGCTCATTTGGGTCTTTGACGTGGTCCATTATGACCGTCAAACCCGAGCTCACGGAGTGTGCACTCGATGGGTGCTCATCGTCTTTGGTATCTGGCAATTATCGTTCTTTCTGCTTTTGCCATAGTGCCTGCTGGGTCATCTATGCCCTTGAGTCCAGTGAGGTGTGTTCTTACTGGGTCTCTGCCCTTACTGATTCAGCTTCGGGTTTAGAAGCTTTTGAGGTGTGTGTCACTTCGCGAGCTAGGTTTGCTCGAGTTAGGTGTTTGCGGTATATTGATTATCTGGATGCCCCGGATTTGGCCTCTGTGGTGTTTAAGGACCCAGAATTGAAGATGTTGGTGACCTCCACCTGACTAAGTCTGCACCCCCTCTTCCTTCCCTCTGGGTGTGGTTCTCCCTGCTACTGGTAATCTCCTCTCATTCCGGCACTGAATCATCCGAGTGCACCAGAGTTGGATCAGGGTTTAGCTTGAGGTTTCGGGGCATTCACCCACCCACTCCAGACCTTCTCCTTGGGAGGACATCTTTCTATTGCAGGTGTTGGGTGAGGACTTTGGCTCTGCCCTAGACTACTCTGGAGCCTTCATTACAGGCTTGTGCAGCTGGTGGGAATTGGGGGAGGGGGTGCCTGAAGAGAGTCCATGGATGCTTTTGAACCCTTCTTGGACCTTGGCTTTCTCTGCAGAGGGTCCTGTGCTTCAGGGGGAGGATTTTTATTATCCTTTTCTATGTATGAGTAGGATTGCTGGGCTGCTTCCCCTCGGGTTCGAATCTGGATCCCCTTTTATGCCTTGGAGGGATATTTTCTGAGGGTTTCCTTTTCACCTTCAGTGGTTCACGCAGACTTGTTTCGTACCTCCTGCAGCTTCTTTTCGCTGATGGGCCCAGTCTCAATTAAGAGCAGGTCTGTCATAGATTATTGGCTGCATTGTAAGGTTTTGGGTTCATCCTGGCTAGCTGATAACCCCCCTTTTTTTCTTGGGGGGCATTGCAGGGGTTCTGTCAGACTCGTATGCTTGATTTGCAGGAGGCAAGTTTCGTCTTTCAGGTGTTCTTGGGAACTGCTACTTTTGCTCTGCTCTGGGCAAGTGGCATCTCCATGTGCAGTTGCCTGTGCTATCCGGGGCTCTTATTACAGAAGATTACAGGATGCATACACACTTGGTGGGGGTCTTGTGAGAGTCCTTGTGGAGGGGGGCTCTGTGCAACTGAGGATGTGGTATTGCTTGGTTCTGCCCTGGGTGTGGAGGCCTTGTGGCCTGAGGTTCCAGCCTTGCCAAAGATGTGCTCCCCTTTCCTTCGTGAGGTGGCGGCATTTTACTTGGCTCACCTCGTATGTCGACAGTCATTGTTGGCCTGATTTTTCGAGTCAACTTGGTCCCTTACCTTATGTCAACCTCCCCTTTTTCAATTGTCGTTTCTGAAGATGCCATTGCCCAAGTTTTGTTTGCTATGGCGTTTTCTTGCCCCCCCAATTAACCATCTGTTGTTTTTTCGGGGTCCTGCCACCCCACTTCGCTTCGGAGGCAATTTGGTAAGGTGGGAGACCCTGCCTGTTGTTGGTCAAGGTAGGTCCATGGGTTGGTCTGATTCATGAGTCATTGCACTTCCTGCTGCGAATTCCTTTTCTGCATAGCACCTGTTGGTTATCTTTCTTCCATCTCATTAAAAGAGTGGACCATCGATAACACGTTTTTCATTTGGCTCTGCATGGCCTCCCCGAGGTGGATCTCTTCGTGTTATGTCGGCATGGAACTGGTGCCTTCCCTCCTATGTGGCTCCATTCCCTGATTGTTAGGCTCTCGGTGGATGCCTTTCAACTGGATTGGTCAAGGTAGAGGTTCCTTTACCTTTTTCCTGCTGGTTCAGCTGTTTCTCTGGGTTTTGTTCATTTAAGTCATACTCGGGGAGGGTAATTCTTCTGGCTCCTTGGTGGCTAATCCAGTCTTCGTTTCTGGAACTTCTTGTCCGGTGTCCGAATCTTATCGAGGCTCCGCCTCTTTCAGTAGATCGTGCTGATGATGTATTTTGCTAGTTTGCCTCTTTTCCTCTGTTGTATGCATTTGGAGTGTTTGATATGGGTCTGTGGCCTCGTGTGTGGCTAGCAGGAGGCTGGTTTGTTGGTGTCCCACTTGCATCATTCTTAGCATTGACAGCATGAGGGTTGCCTCTCTCGTTTCGTCACTTAAATTGTCATTTTCCTTGGGTTTCATTCAAGGTCATCCTGTTCTTTTTGTCTTGGTTATTTTTTTATTGGTATCTCATGCCTAATATTGTTGCCCCTTATCATCTGACATTAGTGGAACTCTTGGTGTTTGTATTAGCATCAAGAGCTGTTCTCGTGCATTTATTAATCTCCGGCTGGCTTATGCTCCTCCTGAACTGTCCTGGTCTCTTGATTGGGTTTTGGTCTCTCTCTTTACCTCAGTTTACAGTGCCCCTTCAGCTTGTGATTTCTCTCTCACGGCTGTATTTTTGTTGGCTTTCGCCTCTGGCTGTAGGGTTTTGGAACTTCAGCCTCTATTCCCAAGGCTCTGCTCTTTTTGTCCTTGGTAGTTTGTTCGTTTGCAGTCCTCTTTTGATGTTGAATAAGTTGGCTGACTTTCGGAGGGGTACTTAGATGACTGATGCTTAGTTTAGCTGGGCTGCTTAATTTGTCTAGCGGCGCCACTGGTTCTGTTTCAATGGAAGCCTTGTTGGTTGACTTTGGTACCTTGTTCCCCATGTTCCATGGCTTGATTTTCCCAGGTAGTCAGAAGTGTCATTAACCCTCTAGTCTGCGTGCTACCCTCAGGCACATGATCACAAATGCACAGATTTAGTAACAGTCTTCAGAATGTCGTGGGTGGGGAGAGGGCCGGGGGGGGGGGGGTGTTGCCATATTGAGTCACCTGAGGGTCACTAACACTAGTGGCCTCGACGAGCACAGGAAGCTGGCGGTTTGTCGAAGGTCCCCCCCATTTGCCTTGATATTTTCCAGCTGGACTTTAAAATTATAAGTTTTGGCATATACGACTTCGGCGGGTAGGCGGTTCCGTGGGTTTAAAACCCTGTGGGTGAAAAAGCATCTGTTTTCAGTCCTACATTGTGGCTTGTTGAGCTTGAAACCGTTGCTCCTTGTTACGTCTGACCTTGTGAAGAAATTGTCCGGATCAACATCTTTCAAATTGTTCAGTATTTTAAATGTTTCAATGAGATCTACCCTGTCATGCCTGGTTTGCAGTGTTGCAGTGGCCCTCAACCATTCCTGAGAGGCGAGTTGACTTAGCTCTGGAATGATTTTTGTTGCCCGGTGTTGCACTTTCTCCAGAGCAGATATGTCTTTCTGAAGATGTGGTCTCCATGCTTGGATACATTACTCAAGATGGAGGCACGCCAGAGATTTATACAATTGAATCACTACCTTCTTTTCCTTTAAAGTCAAAGGTACGCTTGCTTATTCCAAAGGTTTGGCTAGGTTTGTTGACTGCTGCCTCGACCTGTTGTGCAACTTTTAGTGAGTGGTGGATTTTGACTCGTTTCCTTTTCTTCAATCTGCTGTAATGTAATGTTATTAATTTGGTGGTTGTGACGTGGGTTGTTATGCCCCACATGCAGGCTCTTGCATTTGTCAATATTAAAAAGCCTTTGCCAGTTTTCTGACCCTTTGTGGAGTTCGTGTAGATCTTTGTAAGGCTTCTAACAAGGTTCTGGCGGCCCGGTATTTAGTTAATGTTCCCATTAACCAGTCTTGGTAATGGGTTCCCATTCCCAGTCTTGGTAATGGGTTCCCATTCCCAGTCTTGTTCCTTTGGGTCGTGTCTCCTGGCCTGGGTTATCTTCTTTCTAGTGCCTGCCGCTTCTCCTCCTCCCTGGTAAGTTCCATTATCATTCTGAGTGAGTTAGCTTCAGTGAGCTGGTATGGAATGCAACGAAACGCCTTTTTCTGGTAGAACTCTGGTGACTCTTGATTCCCTTCCTTTCTGCCTAGTTCTGTATAGGCGAGTTGTTCATCAGCTCCAGACCAGAGTAGGAAAATTGGCTGAGGGCAGGAACTGGATCACCTAGTGGTGGCAATCGGTACTAATAAGTTTGAAACTAGTTTGAGTAAATCCCTTGTTCCGTGTGAATCATTTGCAGAATTGTTAGGCGGTTTTGTGATTTTATTTCATGTCAACCCTCTCAGCTGTCTGTAGCCTTGCTGACTCTGGATGCTATCCCGGTGAGGTGGTGAATTATCACTCGAACCTTGACCCCCCTCCCCCCTCTGAGAGGGCAAGGTTCTGGCTCAGGTCCCTGGAAGGCCACAGAGGACTTCTGCGACTGGTGTGACCCATTAGCATAGAGCCATCTAAGAAAGATAGTTTCAAGGAGCCACTGGGGTTCTACCAGAAAGAGGCATTTTATCACATTGCTGGATTTATTAATGAATACTTTTATGGGTGAATAATTTGTAAACACCCTGTATATTTTTTTGCAACATGTCTTTGCCATTAAGGTTTATCTGATCCCCACTCCCTAAAAAACTTATGCTAATTTGCAGCATTGTGTCAAAGGTTTATGTTGTGAATAATAGTCCTGTACACTTTGTATTTAAGACAACTGACGGTATATCAGTGCTTTGTAATTAAAACATATATAATATATATATTTAAAAAGGTTGGTGTGTATCAAGCAAAGAATTTTGTACTAAAAATAAGAATGACGTACAAAAATGTTCCTGTGCCTCTTCACAAGAATCTATGGTTAGACCACATCCATGTGTATTTGCAGTCGATTGTTTTATCTGCTTCTCCAGCTCATCCTCTTAAAATGAAAGTACTTATAGTAACTGTTGGTGGAAGGACAAATATGTCGTGATGGACCACCAGAAAGTAGGGTTTTGTAATAGTGAATTTAGACAAACTGGGAAAGTCTTTATATATACATATTACTAATAAAACCTAACCATCCAAGGGCTAATACACGCTATCTGAGGCCTAATAGTATGTCTAGTGGCACCACTGGTTCTGTTTCAATAGAGGCCTTGTTGATTGACTTTGGTACCTTGTTCCCCCTGTTCCATGGCTTGCATTTCCCAGGTAGTCAGAAGTGTCATTAACCCTCCAGTCTGCGAGCCACCCTCAGGCACTTGATCACAAATGCACAGCTTTAGTAACAGTCTTCAGAATGTCGTGGGTGGGGAGAGGAAGGGGGAGGGGGTTGCCATAATGATTTACCTGAGTATATGTATATACTATACTAAGCCTAGGAATGTTTAAGTTTGGTTCTAGTTTTATATTTTCTAAACTCGTAAAAAAATAGTACAAAGTGACTGGGGCTTCATTACCACATATTGGTATCATCGACTACATAGTTACAAAACGTAGCATCATTTTGAGGAGGATTGGTGGGTTTCTCGTATTCGCTAACATGCATTTCTGCAATGTGAAAACCTGACACTGCAAATGCATTTCCTCGTAATTTTAGCCAACATCCCCATTATAATGGTAATCCTCTTGTATTCTTCTTATGTAGTGCAGTTCAAAACTTCATTGTGTAACTGCCGTAACAAAATAAATACATTTGAAAACCAAATCTTAAGCATCATCAGTTTAATTTATAATAGTGGCTGTAGAGTATATATATATGTACAGTATATATAAATGTACTGTATTTGAATATTCGGGAATGCAATCCTAAGATTACAAAAAGTACAAAAAAAAAGTCAGTGGCAAAATAGTTCTCAGACAAGACACTTGTTAAAGACCAAATGTTAAGTTTCCACTTTATTAGCCTGGTTGGTTGATACCTGGTTGATGGGGTTCTGGGAGTTCTTCTACTCCCCAAGCCCGGCCCGGGGCCAGGCTTGACTTGTGATATGAGCCATATTAAAAAAAAATGGAACTAAAATTTTGGTGTTAATACAACCAATAGAAACACACACATACTTCATACGTTTTATTGTTTGGCTGCATACAGTCAACAGATGACAACATCGAAAGCTACACTTTCCTTAACCGCACCTTCCGACCCACCGCCTGCAACCTGTTGCTTGCTTTGATGTGATGTGTTGTAGCATGTGGTGGTGTGTGTGTGTGTGTGTGTTGTAGTGTTTGTGTAAATGCAAAATGTCCTTGTGCATGCATGGGTTCTAGCAATTTTTTATGTAAATACTTGCCTGCATCTATGTATGACAAACACATCCATACTCACACTCGTATTCACACACATTTTCTCACACATACAAAGGCACACTTATACATGCAAGCACACAGTTATTTATTCCTGACAATGGGTGGTTACATATGTATGCATGATATGTGCACTGCTATTTATTACACTGAATATATGCTGTATGATTGTACATGAGTGAATCTGTGAATGTCTGTGCGTAGCCCTTTGTGGTGTGTAAGTTACTAGGTTAACAAAATATCTCACTATGCATACATCTATTAAGTGTCCTGAGATCAGCTGAGCCTCCTAGGGCTCCTCTCAGCCTCTGACACTTCTGACAGCTTTGAGTCACTATCACCTTCTTTTTTTGCCTCCACTCACTGCTTCCCTTCTCAAGCCAACTCAGAATATGCGAGACATAACAAAGATAAATCATTTACGCTCTGCAACACAACAAAAGTATTATAGAGATCATTGGCAACACTGGCAACGAAGATTTCCCAGGTAATTATATATTGTTTTCCTGAAATATGCCAGACTGGGAAAGTTCTGACCCAGTCAAGTGATCATCTGCTGATCTTGATTTTCGTCCGTCCTCCCCCCTCCCACCCTCCATGAATCCAACATTCAACAAAAGGCCCTCACCCTATGTGAGTGGCACCACCAGCACTGTATATATACCCTGTCGAGACCACCAATAACAAAGCTCACTTCAGAGCTAATCACATTACTCATGTGAATTCCCATTTTTTAAAAGAAGCCAATTGTGCATTTCCTTACACTGCAAACCAAAATGACGACCATGCCGAGCTTATAGTTAACTTAAATTAAGTACAGAAAATATAAAATCTCCATATGTACCTACAACACCACTCTTCCAATCTCACAAACGGCGATGCTTCGTCATTTTGGTACTTTATGACAAACTCCTATACACTATTTACAACAAGGAATACAATATTCTCCATGGAACTCAAAAAAACAAACAGCACAGAGGAACTAACGTACAAGCTCTGTATAGTATGAAACTAGACTACTATGTTTATCTATGGTAATTTTCTTATGCCTTCCCGGGCTAGATGGACTCTATACATTAATTCCTTATTATGTCTCCAGGTTTATATAAACTTTCAACTGACACCAACAATGAAATTTTCTCTCGTTTGATTATCTTTGTTTCTCCAGCTAAGCACTCCCTGGCCGTCTTAATATCCATTCAAAACAGTATTAGGTTTAACAAAAATTTTATTATAATTTTGCACCACAGATTGCCAAACAGTAATTTTCAATTTTTGGATTCTAAAGTACATCAGTTTCTGGTTTAAGTACACGGAAAACAATTGTCGAATTTATATTTTTGATAGAGTAAAAAAATATATATAATGATTAAAATGTTAATTTTAATACATATGATAAACTTGAAGCCATCTTTTTTCAGGCTAGGTGCAAGCTACTGACCACACACTTTTAAAATTCTATAATTCTATAATTTAAAATTATAATTCACTTATATTATAACTTTCAACTTTAATCTCACTTTTTAACTCTGTACAACAACATTTTCAGATTGTTCATTCACAAGCCTTGTTATATGTTGAAAGTTTCCCTTATTATTATAAAATAAATTTTGAAAGAAAAGAATCATTATGAACACCAATTAGGATTAGTCTTGCAAGTCGTGCAACTTTTACGAAGAGGGAAAAAAACAGCTTTCAAACTCTTTTTTTTGACAAAAGCATGAATAGTTGTTTTATATAACTGCCATGGCCTTAATGTGGAGAACACTGTAGCCATATATTTCTTGACTGGTTAGAACATTTAATAAATGTTAAAGTTGCTAATTAATTTACTATATGCTCTTATTGTTTGAATTATATTTTGAAAAATAATTAACAAGCGAACCCAAAAAAAAAAAAATCAGTATGTATCCCTAGTGTTTGGGGTAGTTTCTGCATATATTTAAATATTGCTGCGATAAAAAGAATAATAATAGTGAACTCAAGCTTAAGATGTTCAAACAGATGAGCTCTATATAACCTACAATAAGAGCCGTACTGTATGTGAAGATTTTCCAATGTTCTTCCAGCTCTGCATCATAGTCATGATAGAAACGTCATGCTATAATGAAAGCTTAGACAACTCTTCCAGACCATGGCCATTCAACCTAAATGATGCATACCAATTTAGCTTGTACACCAATTACACGTTTTAATAATCTATTAGGCAATCCTTTATATAAGATATTTAAACAAAAATGGTAACAAACTTTTAGAATAAAAAATACTAGCGCAATTTACAGTACAAAAGATTTACTTAATAAGACTGAATAAGTTTAAAAAAAATACATGATAAAATATATATCGCTGTTCAACTTCCAAGTTTATAATTACAGTAGTATATTTAAGTTGAATATTTTACTGTTGAACCTACATAAATGTCCATGACTCATAACAGTAATGGAATTGTATTAATGGCCATCTCATTATCTCTCTCTCAAAAACCATTACATCACACATACAACTATACTCTACCACAGTTTTTGCTTTACATACCGAGATTTTGAGGATTAATACATAATTAAAAAAGCACAAAAATAATGGCAGATAAATAACTACTAATTACCCCACTTTAATAATAATAATAAACATCAACACAGAGCCAATTAATAAAAAAATAAAATGGTTCAGATGCAACACTGGATTTACTCCCTTTTAACACCAAAGCACATGATGACAGAAACTTTGGGAGCAAATCAACAAATAGAACCTGATCTCATGTATGAACCACCGTGATTTTTTTTTAATCAAAACATGAACCAGCATATGGAGTCTGCTATCATACATGACCCAACATTGAATCTGGCACGATATATGAACCAGCATAGATAAATTTGGTATCATACATGATCCAGGAAGGAAAATCTAGGATCACATATAGACCAGAACCAGCATAAGGGATCTAGCTTCAATACACAAATGAGACAGTTAAAGGACTCCATGTCCTTATGTGATTGTGACATTATAAATCAGTCGGTACTACAATACAAAACTAACAATTCTGCCGACTGCTTCAAGGCTCTGTTTTCTAGTTGAACTACGACATAAAAAAATGTATTTACATAGGAATAATATATTATGTACAAACACCAGCCAGCGGAGTTTACACACAAACCCTCACACTGAGTACTTGGTAAATATAAGTGAATACTCAAATGAACTCTGTTCGAGAACTGATCTGGCTGTTTCTGTAATGTAACTTTTGATTGTTAACATAATTATTATCCTCCCATTTTGGCATAACATAAAACACATACATTTTTCTAGACTGAAAGATAAGGAAATCTCTTACTATATTAATGCAGTTAATGGAATCAGTTGATAGTTTAGCAGCTCTCTTAACTTAGTTATTTAAGTTCTCAATTTACTTCTAGCAAGTACTCAAGAAAGAGGAACATAACGTCCACACGGGATGGTAAACGAGGAACACCTGGCCAGCAGTATAGTGGAGGAGCCACTGTCATCTAATCAGTTCATGTTGGTTTCTCTTATCCACTGGGAATGCACTCTTGTAATAACCTAAATATCATTAGGTAACAAAATTTAACATTTAAAATTTGAAAGCGGCTAGATAAGAGCGGCATGATATTTACAACCTCCACTCACGTGCTACAACTGTGCGCAGGGAAATTATAGGTAAACAAAGTACGCATAAGACTTATTTTTCTCTGTTCTTCACTCCTTGGATGACTTCTTGAGGAATTGTCTGTCACAATTAATGACAGCATGTTATGAGGGATAATGTTTTTGCCACCGGTGCCCCCCCCTTCGGACCCACCGGTGCCCCCCCTTCGGACCCACCGGTGCCCCCCCTTCGGACCCACCGGTGCCCCCTCCCTCGGGACCCACCAGTGCCCCCCCCTTCGGGACCCACCTGTGCCCCTCCCTTCGGGACCCACCGGTGCCCCCCCTTCGGGACCCACCGGTGCCCCCCCTTCGGGACCCACCGGTGCCCCCCCTTCGGGACCCACCGGTGCCCCCCCTTCGGGACCCACCGGTGCCCCCCCTTCGGGACCCACCGGTGCCCCCCCCTTTGGGACCCACCGGTGCCCCCCCTTCGGGACCCACCGGTGCCCCCCCCCTTCGGGACCCACCGGTGCCCCCCCCCTTCGGGACCCACCAGTGCCCCCCCCCCTCAGGACCCACCGGAGCCCCCCCTCGGGACCCACCGGAGCCCCCCCTCGGGACCCACCGGAGCCCCCCCTCGGGACCCACCGGTGCCCCCCCTCTCGGGACCCACCGGTGCCCCCCCTCGGGACCCACCGGTGCCCCCCCTCGGGACCCACCGGTCCCCTCCTCTCGGGACCCACCGGTGCCCCCCCTCAGGACCCACCGGTGCCCCCCCTCGGGACCCACCGGTGCCCCCCCTCGGGACCCACCGGTGCCCCCCTCGGGACCCACCGGTGTGCCCCCCTCTGGACACACCGGTGTGCCCCCCTCTGGACACACCGGTGTGCCCCCCTCGGGACCCACCGGTGCCCCCCCTATCGGGACCCACCAGTGTATCCCCCCCCCCCCTCGGGACCCACCAGTACCTTGGCCAACCTCCCTAGCTTGGAATAAAATTTGCTTACCAAAAAAACAATGATGATAAAAGTGCAGGTGTGTGAAGTTAATAATTGTAGTAGTGTATATCACTTGTATCAAACTGTTAATGACAATTGTACAAGTCAATAAATGGCTAGCTAGAGGTTAGTCAGATCACCTACTGGTACAAATATTGCGGCAATAATGATATGAAAATATAAAGAATACACGTTGCAGCTCAACTCTCTCCCGCACTTGAATCTGAAAAATTTCTAGTTTTTTTTTTTTTTTCGAAAAGATACATGAAAAGCACCATGTCACTTCCAGAGGCTGGTGGTGTGTAGACTTGAGGTGAGCAAGGCAGTTTAGTCTGGCATTTAACAGCCCTGAATTTAACGCATATTTCAGTAGTTGAACGTCATGACAATTCAACTTTGATAGCCACAACAAACTGGGTGGGCGGTCTCTTGGGAGTCACTGGCCCTTATAAATTATTTGAAAGACTATGGAGAAAGGGATAATAATAATAATTGATCCTTTTCATGTATGGCCATAGTCAATACACATCTTAGGGGTGATAGTATGGTGCCTGAGCACCAGGTGATGAGAGACCATCACCAGCGAGTGTCACAGACTAGCCGCTAGCAGCCATCCCTGGCGTCGGCAGCATGTAGGCGCACTGCCTGCAGCGCTACACCACTCCCTTCTTTATACTATATATCCCTCGCCACACTTCCTCAACGATTTATGGGCTATTCATGCCCGTGCCACCTCTTGGGTGGCTTAATCTTTATCAGTCATCCTCAACGATGCTCTCAACTCACTATATTCCTCCATTTCCCCCGTCGATACAATATATCACAACACATTCACAACTTGTTCATATATATATATATATATATATATATATATATATATATATATATATATATATATATATATATATATATATATATATATATAATATAGTTATTTTAATGTTTCATACCGCCGATACTGTATTGATCCGTAATTTTCACAACCATCACTCAGCCAATTATCGCTCACATGCCAAACTTGCATATCTACACTCAAAA
Source organism: Procambarus clarkii (assembly GCF_040958095.1). NCBI lineage: Eukaryota > Metazoa > Arthropoda > Malacostraca > Decapoda > Cambaridae > Procambarus > Procambarus clarkii. Next base: position 18,539,282 of record NC_091211.1, read on the forward strand.
ACGTGTGTGCTTATGTCCTGCACTGTGTACATCACTACCTAGACTGTGACAAGATGGTCGCATCTACGTTGTCTATGGCACCCGTCACCACTCCTGTTACTGAATACCATGTTTCAGACCAGTCAGCTGTTGCCAGTTCCATCTGGTGATTTGGAGCAGTGGGAGGAACTTCCTGTCACTGAGAATGTAGGGCAGTGAGCTTTTCCTTATAGGCGAGGCAGCAGAGCTACGAGGATACGGTTGTAGAGGCACATAGTTGGCACAGAGGGCTCTGATGGGGGTGCGTGCTCCATCACGCACCACCTGGGCGTGTGCTGGTGCTGCTGCCCCACAGGACCCTGCTCTCTGACCTATACCACTTGGCCTGTCCATCTAATCGTCCTCTCATTTTATCCTTCACAACTGTTTCTTGAAATTGTTTTTTCCCCTCAATACATGAAGATTGTGTGGATGGTATCCCAGCTCGGTTAGTGTAGCCAGAACATGGAGTTCTCTGTCGGGTATCATGACTGTGGGTGGGTGGCGGGCGGGCTGGCGTCTCGTCGGGTACAGATGCCGACCAATGGGTGATGCATCTGTGATTCCTCTCAAGGTCTAGGTCAACTGCTTACTCGTCCATCTGCAACGAAGGGACAGAATAAATGCCATGATTCTAAATGCTACACAGACACAATTTATCCCTGGCATACCAAATGGTGATTAAATACTTGCAAGCACCACTAATGATGCCACTTGGCATCACCTACTGTTCACCGGTCCCACACAAATTCCAAAACAGTGAAATTTGTTGGCACTTTCATAACAAATGACAACATTTTACTAGTAGTGACATCAAAAGTTAAAAAGATTCCAACGTAATACAAAATGCTTATTAGGGTGGGACCCAAATTTTCGACTTGACTCACAGACCATACATGAAGCCCTCACAGTATCTTAGGCTCCGTACTACACCGTTGCTTTACTTAACGTCAAGTACCTATACAGTCAGCCTGCACGTATCTATTCCCAGTAAAGCTTGGTAAAGATTTCCCAGTAAAGCTCAAGCTAAAGATTGGTAAAGCTCGTCCTCTTCTCGGTAGCAATCACTGTTGATGGGTGATTTATGGTGGATGACAAGCAACAAAACTCTAAAGGAATCGTCTGCCTTTTATTTTTGTTTTACGTAGATCCATCAGTTCTGTGCATCACCACTTGCATCGTCTTATCACCAGGACACCACCCTTCTTCCCATCACCCCCCCCCCCTCATCACCAGCATCATCAACAGCCTTCACCAGACACCAGCCCCCTTCCCTTCATCATCATCATCACTATACACCAGCCTCCTGCCCCTCATCACCGGTGCCATCACCAGCCTCCTCCTCCCTCATCACCAGCACCGCCTAAGTCAATCACGGAGGGCGGCGCGCCTTCCGATGTACCCCGAGACGAATTATGTGATAAAAATTGCAAAACAAGATAATTACAGCGAACAAAGAAACCACCATCGGGACCCGTTCGACGAAAACACCCAGAGTCGGAACATGCCTGGAGGATTGGGGAGTGGGAGGACTGGGAAGAGGGGGAGGATTGGGTACGTGGAGGACTGGCGAGGGGCAAGAGGGGGAGACGAGAGGAGGGGAGGGGGAAGAATTTTGAGGATATGGGCAGGCGTTTCATGCGATGATAGCGCATTGATCAGAAGCTGTTGAGGTATATCAAAGCCTGCTTGCTGCATGTACACACATACACATTGAGGGACATAAATATTGATAATATAGGCAATACAGGTGACTGAGGACAGGGAAACACTGATAAAAGATGCGGGAGAATTTTGAGACCGAAAGGGAGATATCTCGTATGTTGAAGAGGAAAATGGCTAGGTATAAGGAACTAGAGAAATGAGAGAGGAAGTGGAAGGTAGAGTTAATTAGCGAGCATACAGGTAACGAAGTGGCATGTGCATGATAGGAACAGTACATCAACGTATAGCGAAAGAGCGAGACGGTGTAACTTACACTGGCTCGCTTACACTGTTGTGCTTACACTGGCTTGCTTACACTGTCCTGCTTACACTGGCTCGCTTACACTGTCTCACTTACACTGGCTCGCTTACACTGGCTCACTTACACTGTTGTGCTTACACTGTTGCACTTACACTGGCTCGCTTACACTGTTGCGCTTACACTGGCTCGCTTACACTGGCTCACTTACACTGGCTCGCTTACACTGGCTCGCTTACACTGTCCTGCTTACACTGTCCTGCTTACACTGGCTCGCTTACACTGGCTCGCTTACACCGTCTCGCTTACACCGTCTCGCTTACACCGTCTCGCTTACACTGTCTCGCTTACACTGGCTCACTTACAATGTCCTGCTTACACTGTCCTGCTTACACTGTCTCGCTTACACCGTCTCGCTTACACTGTCTCGCTTACACTGGCTCGCTTACACTGTCTCGCTTACACCGTCTCGCTTACACTGGCTCGCTTACACCGTCTCGCTTACACTGGCTCGCTTACACCGTCTCGTTTACACTGGCTCGCTTACATTGGCTCGCTTACACACTTCAAAAGACAGGTAGGAGTTTTTCCGTCACTATAAAATTGACTATGTACATACCTCAAACTTCAATATAAAAAAAAAAAAATCCCGAAAATGAAATTTAAAGTTATAAAAACAAATAAAAATGGCAGAGGCCTTTCGTTATCAAATTTATAAACACAAATATTCTCAATTGGTTTCGTTCTCGACTCACAAACGGGAATCCTGGGTTAAATCTCGAGACAAAAACGGTTGGGCACGTTTTCTTTCACCTTATGCACCCGAGAGTTGGGCAACTGTTGTGGGGTTGCATCCTTGGGAAGGTCATGTTATATATATATATATATATATATATATATATATATATATATATATATATATATATATATATATATATATATAATATATATATATATATAATATGAATGACCTTCCAGAGTGGCTAGAGCAAGTAGTGTTTAACTGTATGGGAACAACACACCTATATAGTGTCCCGTACATATAAAGGACAATCATCCCCAGGTCCTCAACACAACTGAGAGGGGAAGACGCTTTAAGCAGAGCTGGGCAGATTGCAAGGAAAGAATGGTCTAATAAATGGCTACTAGAGTTCAACTCGAGCTAGAGCAAACTAGTGAAGTTGGGTGCTGGGAACAGGCCAAGCATAAGGACTGAAATGGGGGAGGGTAAACCCTCTAGGATTCGGACAAAGAGACTTGTTTTGACCTTTCCCCATCATCTTGTCTCTCGAAATCCACTTCAACCGGATTTCATGGGTTACATACGCAGGGTTGGCCAACACTCGAACAGCCTTCAGAAATCTGAACAAGATGCCGTTCAGGACGTCATATAACGGAACAATTCTAGAATATGTGGCGCCATCGTGGAGTCCTTACCGCGTTCAACATAACACGGAGCTAAAGGAAGTCCAAATGTGTACCCCAAGAGATATGTCCCAGAGCTGGGATGTATGAGGTACGAAGAAGATAAAGAAACAGAGGAGACATGATTACTATATACAAAAATACTCAGGGTAATAAGACTGACAAGGACATTACTTGATCCATGAGGGACAAGAACAGGACACAGAAACAAAGTACCTGAATGACCACAAGGATATCAAGAAGTTTTTCGGTGAATAAAGGTATTTACTTTAAATTGATTCAAAGTAGTGAATAAATGTAATGCACTAAGAAGTGGTAGAGGCAGACTGCAAACACAAATTACCGTGTACATATGACAGCTCGGAAGGCTCTGCGTCCTGTATACAAGTCAAGCTTGAGGCGGGATCCAAGAGCTGACGATCTCGGTGAATGGAGAGCACACAGCTAGGTGAGTACTTCTCCCTCCTCCACCCACAACTGGAGGCCAACACCTCGCTCCTCCACCCACAACTGGAGGCCAACACCTCGCTCCTCCACCCACAGCTGGAGGCCAACACCTCGCTCCTCCACCCACAACTGGAGGCCAACACCTCGCTCCTCCACCCACAACTGGAGGCCAACACCTCGCTCCTCCACCCACAACTGGAGGCCAACACCTCGCTCCTCCACCCACAGCTGGAGGCCAACACCTCGCTCCTCCACCCACAACTGGAGGCCAACACCTCGCTCCTCCACCCACAACTGGAGGCCAACACCTCGCTCCTCCACCCACAACTGGAGGCCAACACCTCGCTCCTCCACCCACAACTGGAGGCCAAGATCCCATCCTTAAGAAACAGCAAGAGAAAGAACACCAAACAAAGACTCGCTTCCCGTAACGACCTTATGGAAACTTTGCAAGATTAAAATTGACAGCAAATGCAAAACACGGCCGACAGGTAATATGGGGATATTGCATTATTTACTGAGATTTAATGAAGTCAGTCCCAATGGTGGCTCGGGGATCTGAATGTGGAGAGGGGGAGGTGAGAGAGTTTGAGGGAGGAGGAGAGTCGGTGAGGGAGAGTGGGAGGAAAGGGGTGAATGGGAAGGGGAATGTGAGGGAGAGGAGGGGGAAGAGTGTTATATGAAGGATTGTGAAGAGAAGTTAGGTTCAGCCTAAGAGACTATCAAGATTATGATGGAAGGGAGAGTGTGAGGAACAGTGTGTGAAGGAAGGAGAGGGAGTGAGAGAGAAGACAGGTGTTGAGAAAGAGTGACAGTATGACAGTTTTAAGTAAGAGAATACGTGAGAGGAGGAGGAGGAACATGTCAATGTTGGTTTCGTTAATAATCCAGCTCAGATCTGGTAGTTCATTTACGGTTCTAATCACCATATATATACACTTTATGTCCTCTTTGGACACGGTGAGAGACGTGTTAGTGAGCACTCAACCATAGAGGGCAAGCGTGAGTGAGAGGGGGGGGGGGGGAGACAGCAAGCGTGTGTGAAGAGGGGTATGTTAAATGGCAGATTAGAATATATCACTGAAAGGAAGGGAGACTAAGGGAAGGTGGGTGTTGGGAGAGGGGGCGAAGGGAGGGGAGGAGAAAGTGATTGGGAAATAATGTAGTGAACTTGGAGGGTGTAGTTGTCAGTGTAGCGGACGTCTGTTCAAAATAACAACACTACTCAAATGTAAGGACGACATCACTCATCAAGACGATAATGCTTTACATCACTCGGTTAATCAGGGGAGGTACTCACCTAGGTGTGCTTCCGGGGGTTGAGATTTGGCTCTTTGGTCCCGCCTCTCAACCGTCAATCAACAGGTGTACAGGTTCCTGAGCCTATTGGGCTCTATCATATCTACACTTGAAACTGTGTATGGAGTCAGCCTCCACCACATTACTTAGGTGGAAAGGGGGGTGAGGGGTTGGAGCACGTCTCTCAAGAGCACAAAAGTGGAGAGCGCGCGAGAGCTCAATTCTGTCAGTTGTCACTGGGACATCGTGAGTTATATATTGTATTCCCTTCGTTCCCTCAGTTTGTTTTTTAATGTATCCCCCCATTTGGCGGGTGTTCCTGTATTATGATGTGTTGCTCTATCACATGGTAGTGTACATGGTAGTCACACACCTACAGGCAGTGGCATGGTTACATGGCAGACACCGCCGGGGCAGAGAGATGACACCCAGGAACCCTGGCTGTTCCACCATGCAGCCCAGCACTGCAGTGTAGGCTCCCACCACGCACCCGAGGACGTGACTAACGGGTTAGGAGATGTGAGGCTAGGAGTAAGAGATGCGAGGCTGGTAGGAGAGAGAGGGAGGCTAGAAGATGGGGGCTAGGAGAGGTTACGGGGTTAAGGGAAGAGGCCTTCACATACACCTGGCCTAGGTGATGTTTAATGAGCCGTGCGTCGTGTATGTATTACCCACAGATAACACCTCTGCCAGCCCGATAACTTACAACTTCTCCAATGAAGCATTTAAGGCCAATATAAAACCTTCCCCAAATTTGCTACTCCAAAACAGTATCTTTATGAGGCCAAAAATACACAAAATTAACGATCCCGATTCTTATTTAAAACTGTCCAGAAGAAAATTTGAGCTTCATATATCATTGTCTGGGCGCCGAGAATGGAAGTTAAGAGCTTCTATGGTCCCGTTACCCCTCACCCACCCAACGTAAACACCACCTTCGGAACCAAAAATAATACGACCCAATTCAGTCTATTAAAATAGCTTATAGACTTGTCTTGACACGCGAGTACAAAATAACGTCAACAGTTAAATAATTTGTCTAAAGCAGCATTAAATGGCACGTTAAGTATTGTAGAGGGTTAGTGAAGAGTAGGTGAGGACGAAGCCGTTGGTCGGGTGTTGGGACGCGGCCCGAGCATCACTAGCCATCATCTATCTCACGGGCTATAAATCAAATGCTAAAATCCAGGACCACGGCTACCGACATGCTCGTTTGTTTTGGCCCTCAGCACATCACAAAGTCCCCCCCCCCCCGCCGTGACTGACCTAACACACATCACTATAATGCTTACATATATATATATATATATATATATATATATATATATATATATATATATATATATATATATATATATATATATATATATATAATATACATATATATATATACATATATACATATATATATATATATACATATATATATATATACATATATATATATACATATATATATACATATATATATATATATATATATACACACACACACACAAGTGTGTAAAGCACACACACTGGCACATGACGGCGCTTAAGGGCTCCAGCCACGAGCCGGACGCCGCTCGGAGGCGCTCGCTCACACATTCAATTAGTAAGATTTAAAAAATAAAAATGGGTTGTAATGAATGTTAAAACTTGGGCTACTGAATTATTAATTGAGGAAAGGAGAAGGCAGCACGATATAAACAACAGGATCCCTTAACCCCCCCCCCCACAGTGAGAGGTAGGGGGGGGGGGCAGCCACACAGGTCAAAACATCAGAAATGATGAGGGTAAGAGGAGCCCGGATCATTAATACTGTAGGATCCCAGTGTTCAGGGGGTACACGGCTATCTTGAGATGATTTCGGGGCTTTTTAGTGTCCCCGCGGCCCGGTCCTCGACCAGGCCTCCACCCCTAGGAAGCAGCACGTGACAGCTGACTAACACCCAGGTACCTATTGTACTGCTAGGTAACAGGGGCATAGGATGAAACAAACTGTGCCCATTGTTTCTCGCCGGCGCCTGGGATCGAACCCAGGACCACATGATCATAAGTCCAGCGTGCTGTCCGCTCGGCCGACCGGCTCCCCAACGGCTAGGTTATATAGTCCCTGTGGAGCCCCTCGCTGTCCTCATGTCCCCGTCTCACTGTCTGTTCTCATCATTCACTTCTCATCTACTCTCTAGAAACACATTGCATCTGAGCTAGATGAGGTAGTACTCACCTAGTGGTTCTCACCTGGTTGTGCTTATGGGGTTAACCTCTGGCTCTTTGGTCCCGCCTCTAAACTGGTGTACAGGTTCCTGAGCCTACTGGGCTCTATCATATCTACATTTGAAACTGTATGGAGTCAGCCTCCACCACATCACTGCCTAATACATTCCATGAATGGTAGTGAAGGGCGGGGTTAGGGGGGTGGGGGTGGGTGTTGAACCGCCAGCCAGACCCCATCAGCTGAGGTAGTGGGGGGAGGGACACAGACCAGGACTCACTGACTGAGGTAGAGGGAGAGAGGGAGAGACTGGCCAGGCCTCACCAACTGAGGTGAACAGATTAAGACAAGCTCGTGAGCATCCTCCACACAAATTCAATTTAATGTCCCGAAACAGCTGGCAGTAAAGCAGCCGGTTCCTTGTAAATCTCGCACACTACTAAGCACCGGCCGGGGAGGGGCAGCCCTACCCTGCTCTAACTTGGGGGAAGGAGGCAAGCCCCACCCCGCTATAACCTAGAGTTAAGGACAGCCCCACCCCGCTATAACCTAGAGTTAAGGACAGCCCCACCCCGCTATAAATTGGGGGAGGGGGGTAGAGAACCCCAATTTTTATAGACAATGCCATTCAGGTAAATCCTTTATATATATATAATGTGATTGTATTTGATTGTGGGCGTGATGCTAGGCGGAAAAGTGAGGATAGTGATGCGTGAAGGAGTGACTCGCCACCTCCTCATACCCTTCTCACATCGCTAATGAGAGAGAGCCCCTAATGAGTGTACCCTGGTACTGCTGCTCTATTATATCAGGCCCCCACAGTGGGGTCTGGGTAGTGGGCAACTCTCGCTAAACCTGCCGGAAAATAGTCACCAAATGCAACTACATAGAATCGCAGATACCAAATCATGGAGGATGAAAGTGTTGGGAACATAGTGAAATGCGGGAGATATGTCCCTAGATTACTGTCGCCCTGTAGGCATCTGGAGGGGAAAACCTGAGCCATCTCCGATGATACATACACACAGTCCTGGGTGCACATGTACACCTAATGTGAGCATTACTGTGTGAGTTATCATGTGCGTCTCGTTACCAGCTTGAGGTGTTCCTTGCGCGGCCTCTGGTGGTAACGCGTCGGTACGTCGGCAGGATGAGGGTTTACCGGCCACTGATCCGGCTGTCCGACCGGCCACGGATCCGGCCGTCCGACCGGCCACGGATCCGGCCGTCCTATCGGCCCTCCTACCGGCCACTGATCCGGCCGTCCGACCGGCCAATACAGTTGCCGAAACAAAACAGAACGAAACAACAGCAGATATATATAACCCCGCAGGGATAAACAATAATTTCACTCAAATCCAAGCAAAACAATACAATTACATAAAACGAGGAGGAAGAGGAGGTGGGGTCACGACACCAGGAATGTCTCTAGCCAGCTGGTGCCCCCCACACCCCCCATGACTTGAGTTGGAGGGGGGGGAGGGGGGAGGAGTACTATTCTCACAATGTTCTGTCCTGTTAAACCCCCGTCTCCCACCTCCCCCTCCGTCCAATTTCCCCAAACCCCTCCCAGCTCCCCGCCACACCTGGATGTCCGCAGCCGGCTGGTCATGCGTGCTAAGCAGCTTCTACACCTTTCTTTTGCCGAAATGGTTGTGAGTCTCTCCCCCAGCAGACAAGGGGGGCCCCCAGCAGACAGGGGGGGGGGGCTCCCAGCAGACAGGGGGGGCCCCAGCAGACAGGGGGGTCCGCCCAGTAGACAGGGGGGCGCCCCTGGGACTACTAACAGGAGCGTCACGACGGAAACCACGAAGGAGGGAGAGAGTGAAGAGGTTCTGATAAGTGTCAGGGACGTGTAGTAGTAGTGGTGGTGGCTACACTGTGGTTGTGGTGGTTACACTGTGGGTGTGGTGGTGGTGGTTACACTGTGGATGTGGTTCATTGTACAATTACTTAACCAATGTAATGCCCCAAGAACGCGGCGGTGGAGCCCATACACAATTTCAAATGTAGATATGAAAAAGAGCCCAATAGACTCTAGAACCTGTAGACCAGCTGACTGACCGTTGAGAGGCGGGACCAAAGAGCCGAAGCTCGTCCCCAGGAAGCACAACAAGGTGAGTATACCCCCCCTACCCCACCAAACACCCCCACCCCTTCGTTCGCGTCACCGATATGACAACCCACTCGTTCAGGAGACTCGTACTGGGGTTAAAAATAAATTCCCGCCGCGCAGGAAAATGGTCTGTAGTCCGCCGCAGAGGTGATCTCTCAAGAGAAAGTTTTTTAATAGGTCGTTTTACCAGCTGGGCCGTAATTGTCGGCCGATAAAGGCGTGAGCTGCACACAGACCGTCCACCGGCGAGCTGGGGGGGGGGGGGGGCGAGAGGGGGATGGGGGGGGGGGCCCGGTGGATGGATGGGGGGCCCGGTGGATGGATGCGGGGGCCTGGTGGATGGATGCGGGGGCCCGGTGGACGGATGGGGGGCCCCGGTGGATGGATAGGGGGCCCCGGTGGATGGATAGGGGGCACGGTGGATGGATGGGGGGGCCCGGTGGATGGATGGGGGGGCCCGGTGGATGGATGGGGGGGCCCGGTGGATGGATGGGGGGGCCCGGTGGATGGATGGGGGGCCCGGTGGATGGATGGGGGCCGGAAGGAGTATGGATAAATATCTACTGAAGTGAAGGTGTTCGATAAAATAGATGTTCTGTAATATATTAATGTACCAGAGTAGGCGTGAGCATACTAGCGCACGCACACACACACATACACCCACCCACACACACCCACACACACCCACACACACCCACACACACCCACACACACACACACACACACACACACACACACACACACACACACACACACACACACACACACACACCCACCCACCCACCCATCCACACCCACACACACACACACACACACACACACACACACCACACACACACACACACACACACACACACACACACACACACACACACACACACACACACACACACACACACACACACACCCCACACACACACACACACACACACACCCCACACACACACACACACACACACACACACCCCACACACACACACACCCCACACACACACACACCCCAAACACACACACACACACACACACCCCACACACCCCACACACACACACACACACACACACACACACACACACACACACACACACACACACACACACACACACACACCCACACCCACACAAACCCCCCCCCCCCCCCACACACACTGTAGATCTTCAAGGACACATTGTCAACATAATGTGATGTGGCCAAATTCTGTGACATAAAGCTTTACGAGCGTAGGTTCATCTGAGGGTTGGAGAGGGGAGAGGGAGGTGAGGGAAAGAGGGAGATGATGGGAAAGAGGGAGATGATGGGAAAGAGGGAGATGATGGGAAAGAGGGAGATGATGAGAAGGAGGGAGAGAAGGGGGTGGAATTAGCGCAGGTAGCGCAGCGAGTAATTAGACACCAAGCCTTCCTCTCGTCTAATGCATCTTTTTTTTCACATAATCGACCAATTACGTTAACAAATGCGATGTACTGATAAAGCACCAGAATGATGGTCTCGTTTTCTATGCATCGCGTCGATAGGTTAGGTTAGGTTCGAACCTGACAGTTTTTAGAGTGGCAAATCATGAGAACGGAGTGTCAGTGTAACCGATTGCTCGATAAAGAGGTTAAGCCACCCCAGAGGTGGCACAGGCATGAATAGCCCGTAAGTGGAGGCTGTTTAGAGCCAGTAGCAGTAGAGCTGTTACTGTAGGTCTGTGGATGGATGAGGCGGCGAGCAGGGAGGATGTGGGGGGGTCCTAATGGGACAACTAGCTGTATCTAAAGCTCTTAACTCCTGTACTTTCAAAGACGACACTCTGTAACTTTCAAAATCGATTTGAGATGAGCTCGGTAATCGGTATCATAATTATAGTCCCCATCTACTGGCAAAACTCCAATAGGTTCATAAATGCCCAAGTGAGATAGGGAGTGGAATAACTTTGTTGTTTGGAATAGGTAACCTTTGTCCCACACTGATCGCCTCCTGCTCCATACAATATATATATATAAATATATATATATATATATATATATATATATATATATATATATATATATATATATATATATATATATATATATATATATTATAGTTACAATGGAAAGCTACATACATTGCAGTGCACCGACACAAGCCAAACCGTAGCACAGTAAATATAGTTGACGTCCCCCGATCAGTGGGCTTAAGGTGGGTCGGGCCTCCATATTACCTAGATGGGGCCGCGGGGGAAACCATGTTGGTAGCCATGCTCACGGTACGTCATGTTGGCAACCCTGTCTTGAGGGTGAACTGTGTCAGCCGCTGGAAGAGGCCACACCAAGGTACACATATACATATGTATATAACTATGTATACATATACATAGTTATATGTATACATAAACAGGCTAGCGATTATACACGAATATCTTTTGGAATATTGAGTTTTGACACAAAACAATTCATATAATTCATTTTTAATGTGTTCTGAAAATGACAAAATTAGGTCAACATTAATAATTTAGCAAATTGTATAGTCTGAGAGAATGTTAAAAATTAATTTTAATTTGCAAATCTGACTGAAGTCTGAACACAGCGGTAACAGCAACATATTCAAGCACAAAATAAGTGCATGAAAAAGTCAAATCGGCCGATGGTGAAAGGCAAAGAAAAGTTTGATATAAGTAAGACAATTCTGCGACATCAATGAAAACAGCAGAGGGTAAAGATTTCCCTTAAGGCGTGGGGGAGGGGAAGTTTGAGAGGAGGGAGAGGCGTAGGCAAGGAGGGAGGAAAGAATCCGTGGATGCAGGGCAAGGGATCTGTGGAGGCAGTGGGAGGGGGGTATATGGGTAGGGGATGTGGAGGAAAGGAAGGCAGAGGGGTAGGGAGCGTGGAGACAGGTATGGTGGCTGGCAGGGAGAAGAGTGTGGGAGGGAAGAGGGTAAAGAGGGAGGTAGGAGGGGAGAGAGAGAGAAAGTCAGGAAACGTGAGGTGGAGGCAAAAAGTGAGTTGAGTAAGAGCGGGAGGACAAGGCTAAGAGCTCCCAGAGGTCTCCCGACCACACCAAATTATCATACAGAAGTCATTTAGTGCTGTCGCCGCCGCTAAACCCACCACATCAAGAACATATGGTTGTGATTTAAGAATTACTGCCAGAATTATGCAAAGTACAACCAGAGAACGAGAGCCACTTGCAAGAAGTCGGGAGGCAGTAGGGAGGGGAGGGGGAAGAGGGGGAGGGAGGTTCTGAAGTAAGAGGAAGGAGGAGGAGGAGGGAGAGAAGGATATGGGAAATATCAGCAATATACCGGGGAAAAGGTTGAGGTTAAGATGACCTGGAGAGGAGCAGAGTCAACAGCAGAGAGCGATGAACCTGCAGCAGGAAGCGCTGGGTCGGGGAACAAACCCGGGGAAGATGAGCAACGCAGGAAAAGTGCAGCTAATTCAGACGGTGGATCAGACATAGCCAGCCCTACACGTCTCAGACACGACGGGTGGAGGAGAGCGGGCCCCACCTGTGCTAAACACGCCTCTCAAACTACGACCACCGCTGCTCAGGTCTCTCAAGAGGGAACTAGCAGAGTGGGAAAGTTTAAGGAAAATGTGTAATCCAAACATTACCAACCTTAACATTGTCATCATTCACCATCATAACTGTTAACACACTCTCCACATCACCATTATCTTTTCATATCACTAGAACACAAGATTACAGGATATATCCTAGTGTCCTATACTAGGCAGCTCCTATATATATCCATTTATTATGTATATCGAACCTACGCTTGAAATAATCTAGTGAACCCAACGTCAATTATATTAACAGTAATTTGTTTCATAAATCAACAAATTCCATTTTCGAACCAATATTTTCTCAGTGTTTTTGTGAATCTAAACGTATCCAATTTGTATTCATTATTTCGTGTTTTATGTTAACAGTAATATACTTTTGTTATACCCTTTCATTCATCTGTATATTTCCATCATGTCACCCCTCACTCGTTGCCTTTCTAGAGAATATGAGTAAAACTTTCTTAAATTAATATCTTTCAAGAAGTGAGGTTTTTAATTCCTGGGAATAAGTGTCATCTTCCTCTGTATTCGTTAAGGTGACTATGTCACCTAAACGAGTCACCTATACCACGGTGACCAAACTGAACTGCATGATGTAAAGCGGGGTCCAACATGGGTAGGTTAAAACTGAAGAAAAACATTGTCTTAATACTAAGGCTTCTAGATGTGAGCGCCAGCATTTTGTTTGTCTTGTTCGGTACACTGATTAGTTGGGATCTTAAAACCCAAAAATCATGACTAGATTTTTTTTTTTTGCATTCAGATTTGACAATTTCAACATTGTCCAGGTAATATATGGTAACATTATCATCATTATCTCGCCTCAAAACCATAGAATTGTCAGCATGATATTGCATCTAACAATTATTTCTTCAATGTAAAATTGTAAATAGTTTTCTAGCAATTTTATTATGAATTTACTTCCCGACCTATTTTTGTATCGTCTGCAAATTTGCAAATGTTGCTGCAGAAATCTGTCTAAATTGTTTATATACATATGGTAAGCAAGAGAAGTCCCAGTACACAGCCCTTCGGCACTCCACTTACAACTGTCTCCCACTCGGACATGACCACTAAGAGATCACCACCGCCATCTCTTAGCTTAACCACTGCCATCTCTTTACATCGCCTGTGCCTCTTCAAATCTAGCACTACTGGTGGAAGCACTCAACATATGACGTCTCTAAAGCGAGGTCATGTGACCAAAGGTCATGTCTGCCGGACATGCCGATAACCGCGCCTCCAGACCCCAAGTCAGGTCACCAAGTTCTTCAGCTTGGTATCACAATTACAGTGAAACAATTACTAAAGCGAAGCCAGGAGCGGCAAGTCGTCTTGTTACTTTACGACTCGAGAGACTCGAGGGTGAGCACCTGGCACTCAAGAGAGGCCCGCCGAGCACAAATGACACGCCACAATGTCTGCATTAGCGGGGATGACGCGGGCGGTTTGTGTGTGTACACAAGGAGCTCCCAGCCAGCACCAGATGGCTGAGGAGGAGGAAGGTGCTCCCTGCTACAAGTATATTATATCACAGGCGCTGCAACGCACGCATTAGCTGGTATTAAGCAACAAATCTACCAGATGAGATCATACCCAACGACACTGAAACCTGTTACTGCAGATTACGACCGAGGCTACACGTTGTCACAGTTCCCCTCTGACTATCCTCTCCTCTTCCCCTCCCCAGTGAACACTCGGGGGAAAACTCCACACTTCCCCTCTGAATACCCTCCCCTTGCTACACTTACCACAACACCATTTCTCCAGCATATTACAAGAACCGTATATACAATAAAGCGGATTTCATGCAAGACGTAAAAGGTGGGTGCACGGGTATAGTGATGGGTGCACGGGTACAGGGATGGGTGCACGGGTACAGGGATGGGTGCACGGGTACAGGAATGGGTGCACGGGTACAGGAATGGGTGCACGGGTACAGGGATGAGTGCACGGGTACAGGGATGGGTGCACGGGTACAGAGATGGATGCACGGGTACAGAGATGGGTGCACGGGTACAGAGATGGGTGCACGGGTACAGAGATGGATGCACGGGTACAGGGATGGGTGCACCCAGGTCTAGACCTGGTACACAGAAAATACCACCTCCAACAAATGCCACCAACAAGAGCTTCCAACAAAAAGAGGGTTTGATAAACAAGGCTCAGCAATGACGCACTCGCCTGCAACCCGTCCTCGAATTTGACGATATAGTAACCAGCGTTACAAATACAACTATTGAGAGTAACGGTTCACAAATATCTACGTCTTCTATGCATCGGATTCGATAGGTTAGTTGGATTGCTTGGGTTCGTACCTGTTTAAAATAGGAGATTGTACTTTTTTTTACGGAGTGACAAATCAAGAGAATAGCAAATTACGCTTACTTAAAGCTGCCTAAAGTGGCCAACCACAGCTTGTATCATACTCTGGCCTTAAGCTGTCTTCTGGCCACAACTGTGTCAGTGTTCAGTGTTGTTTGGGCACAATCCAGAGGATAAGCCGGGGACTTGAAACGGTAGAGCGGATTAGGAGGAAAGCAAGCAAGTTGGTTGGTTAAGTGAGGTGTCTGAGGATAAGCCAGTAGCTTGGGGGGGGACACATTAGTGGCTTGTAGGTGTAAAACTGGTTAGGAAGGAAAGCCATGTAAAGGCCAAAGGGAGTTGACAGTACGTGACAACCCATCCTACTGAAATGATAGTACTTATAGTAACTATTTGGACGAATAGTGTACGTTTGTACCAATATGTAGTGATGGACCACCAGTAAACCACTTTTTATACTATTAATTTTAGTCAGGAAAAATAAAGCTAAAAATCAAAGTAAAAATGTTCCTAGATCTAGTATAGTACATATATATATACTATATTAAGCCTAGGAGTGCTGGGAGAAGTTAAGTCTTATACTTACGTTGCTGTTAAAAAAAAAGTTTCTGGTTTGTCCAAATTCAGTAATAGAAAAGTCATCTTTCTGGTGGTCCATCACTACATATTGGTGCATTCGACCAAATAGTTACTATAAGTACTACATGTTAGGAGGATGGGCTGGCATGTGAAGTGGTGAGCACACCTGTTCAGTGGAAGTTTTGTTGTCGATTTGTTCCCCGTCAATCATCTCGTTGCCAGTAAACTTCTCTGTTATTGGAAGTTCGATGGTAATCTTTCAATTATAAGTAGAAGTTCACCCAGTTTATATAAATCTCTTAACTATTAGATCCAGTGCTCATAGTTTCAAGTGATAATTTAATTGATATGTACATTCCAGCTTGTGAAACTCCTGCCTTTTGCTTGTTTTGTTTGATCCAGAATTTAGTCAAGCAGTTTGGTGTAGTATATTAACATGGATCATAAAGGGCTCCCTGGGGGTGGTGGCAACTGCCCTGGGGGAATTGGAGTTCAGTTTAGTTTTGGTTGTCTTTACATAGGCTTACATTAAGTTAAATATTGTCAGAAACGTAAATTATTACATTATAAGAGGTAATATGTGTGTGTGTACCATCCCCCCCCCCCCGCTTCACACACACACACACACACACACACACACACACACACACACACACACACACACACACACACACACACACACACACACACACACACACACACAGGAAGCAGCTGCGTAACAGCTGTCTAACTCCCAGGTACCTATTTACTGCTAGGTAACAGGGGCATAGGGTGAAAGAAACTTTGCCCATTTGTTTCTGCCTGGTCCTGGAATTGAACCCGGGCCACAGAATTACGAGTCCTGCGTGTTGGCCGTTCAGCTACCAGATCCCCCCCCCACACACACATATATGTGTACTTACCTAATTGTCCTTGCGGGGGGTCGAGCTCTGGCTCTTTGGTCTCGACTCTCAACTGTCAATCAACTGATGTACAGGTTCCTGAGCCTACTGGGCTCCCTGTCATTATTGTGTATGTGTGTGTGTGTGTAAAAATTAGTAGTTAGTAACAGTTGATTAATTGACAGTTAAGAGGCGGGCCGAAAGAGCAGAGCTCAACCCCCGCAAGCACAACTAGGTGAATACAGACCCGTGTACGTAAGTTATGACAGAAGGCAGCAATAAGCACTTTGAACACGACACAAACCAGTGCTGACAACTATTGACTCCTTATCAACTGAAGGGAGCCTCCAACTATCGCTTGCTCTCTTTCCAAAGATTTTGTGGATTTCACTGATCACTGTGGTATCTTTTCCAGGTCCTCCCAGTTACAGTGTCCACCTCCTCTGGCCGAGGTGGTAGTGCTGACCGTCACACCTTCATCAGTGTCAACACAAACGGTAGGTCTTCTTCTAAAATAATAATTATGACCATATCATACCTGTTGGGGATTGTTTTGGTCCAGGTTTTTACATAGGCAATTCCAAAATAGGTTCATCAACTAGGTGTGATAGTTTATTTAGAAATCCATACGTGTTTATCGTTAAGCTGTGGTCTTCTATAAATGTAATGATACTGCCCTCTAATAGCTGTTTACATTAGTTTACCTGGTTGATACCTGGTTGAAGGGGTTCTGGGAGTTCTTCTACTCCCCAAGCCCGGCCCGAGGCCAGGCTTGACTTGTGAGAGTTTGGTCCACCAGGCTGTTGCTTGGAGCGGCCCGCAGGCCCACATACCCACCACAGCCCGGTTGGTCCGGCACTCCTTGAAGAAAACTGTCTAGTTTCCTCTTGAAGATGACCACGGTTGTTCCGGCAATATTTCTTATACTCGCTGGTAGGGTGTTGAACAACCGCGGACCTCTGATGTTTATACAGTGTTCTCTGATTGTGCCTATGGCACCTCTGCTCTTCAGAGATGTCAAATTAATACGGCGATGACACAATACACATTTCCAGTCAGCTTCCGTGATTATCGGGGTGACATTGACTAGTCCCCAGTCGCGCGACACCTTGTCCACTTCTAATGACTCGTTAAATACTACCTGGCATCAATACGTGCTGCTTACTCTCTTAATAGCCTGGTGGCACTTGATCAAGCTCGTACCAGTTCCTTACATGTAGCTTCTCTAGTTATATAGTGTTGTGATATTAATGATAACATTATATTCAATGTACATTGTTATTGCCCTTCGAGGGAGAGAGAGAGGGAGGGTGGGAGAGGAACGAAGGGAGGGAGGATGAGTGAGGGAGTGAGTGAGGGAGAGAGTGAGTTTACGTGTGTATTCACCTAGTTGTGCTTGCGGGGGTTGAGCTCTAGGCTCCTTGGTCCCGCCTCTCAACTGTCAATCAACTGGTGTACAGGTTCCTGAGCCTACTGGGCTCTATCATATCTACATTTGAAACTGTGTATGTGTCTCTTTCGCTCTCTCTCGCGCGAGCAAGAGAGAGAGCGAGATAGAGAGAGAGAGAGTAAAGGGGTACGGGGAAGGGGGAGATTCAGATTAGATCCAAAGTGGATTTATAATTGATACGATTTTTAATGAATTTATAATGAGGGCGGGAAAGTTAGGAGGTGTGAGAGGGGGCTGCAAGGGGAGACAGGGAGCGCGACCGAAATATTTCCCGAGTTAGTAGGGGAGAGTTCTTGCAGTGGGTGGGTGGGGGTGGGGAGAAGTTCGCAACACAACCACCGCCATGGACCACGCCACGGCCTTGGGCAATTAAGGAGAATAATCAGACTAAAAGGGAGTGTTGGAGCGGTAATGCGCGCGGGTGTGGAGTGCGTGGCAACCGCCTGCCCCATAAACCGGTTAGGGCAGAAGGCGCGCGAAATGAGCCGATGGCGGTGCCGGCGACGAGAGGAACCCGCACCGCACCGGTGGGTAAGGTAGCTGACGGGGGGGGAGGCTTCCCTCCTGCTGGTGGTTGTGGTGTGGTACAACAGCTTCGCCAGTTGAAGCTGGTCTTCATCTTGACGGTATTCAATATCACGTTGATGTGAATTTGGTGTGGGCGT
The DNA here is from genome assembly GCF_040958095.1 of Procambarus clarkii. Lineage (NCBI taxonomy): Eukaryota > Metazoa > Arthropoda > Malacostraca > Decapoda > Cambaridae > Procambarus > Procambarus clarkii. The sequence goes on from NC_091211.1 coordinate 18,558,175, forward strand.
GTTGTTGTACCCTCTTGTACCGTTGTGGAGACGGGCTCTAGCGGCGGCGGTGATATTTCCCCGTGTTCTTGTTATTTTTGGTAGTGCGGCAGGTGATGTGGCTCTAGATGATACACCCCCCCCCCTCCTTATGGTTAGTGGTGGGTGGTGGTTGTGGTGGTAGTGGGTGTGTGATGGATGGTGGTGCTTACCTAACAGTGTCTCCAGAGTAATGAGGTCTAGTTATTTATCCCCCGCCCTACTAGCCTTGTTGCACGTGTTGCATTACAACTTAATTATTTTGACGTTCAAATTCTTTGTAAAATCTGGCCTTAAAATTGTGGATGGAGGTGGCTTCCACAACGTCTTTCAGCCCATTTCACTTGTTGACTACCTGTAGAGGGTCGCAGGTTTTCCTTACATACCTTCGGTTCATTTGCCGAAGGAAAAAGTCTGAGCTACTCGCACATGTAGCGCCGAGACTAACTTACAATGGTGAAGAAGCTACATATTTACGCTCCGGCAACAGCTCTGGTCAGAGGGAGCCGGTCAGCCGAGCGGACAGCACACTGGACTTGTGGTCCTGGGTTCGATCCCAGGCGCCGGCAAGAAACAATGGGCAGAGTTTCTTTCACCCTATGCCCCTGTTACCTAGCAGTAAAATAGGTACCTGGGTGTTAGTCAGCTGTCACGGGCTGCTTCCTGGGGGTGGAGGCCTGGTCGAGGACCGGGCCGCGGGGACACTAAAGCCCCGAAATCATCTCAAGATAACCTCAAGAGAAGCAACACCAACACGTCTTATGTCTGTGTGTCAGTCAACGGATTTCGATAGTCATAATAAGTCGTTCTGTGTCTCGGTGTTGACTATACGTTGGCCCCTCGGGATGGTCTACGTAATTAGTAGCCTCGCTTACTGAAGGAAGGAGTATTACAAGTCACTGACCCAACGGACGGATAGGCGGGCGGGCCAACGGACGGATAGATGGAGGGGCGGAGGAATGGATGGATGGTCGAGCAAATGGACGATGGCAGGGTGAACAAATGAGCCAGTCATTTAACATTGTAGGGAAAAAATCGTTTATGTGCTTTAAATACATAAATTGTAAGCGGGTACAGTCTTAGCACAACCTGAGGGAGGGAGGGAGGGAGGGAGGGAGGGAGAGAGGGGAGGGACAGAGAGAGGGGAGGGGGGGGAGAGAGAGGGAAGGGACAGAGAGAGAGAGAGGGGAGGTGCAGAGAGAGAGGGGAGGTACAGAGAGAGAGAGGGGAGGGACTGAGAGAGAGAGGGGAGGGACAGAGAGAGAGAGAGGGGAGGTACAGAGGTTAGGGGAAGGGATTAGAGGGGGAGGGAAGGAGAGAGAGGAAGAGGTAGAGGGAGAGAGCGAGGGGGGGGACAGAGGTGGGAGGGGAGGAGTGAGGGGGAGGGAAGGAGAGAGAGGTAGAGGGAGAGACCGAGGGAGGGGGGGGGGCATAAGGGGGGGGGTAGGGAACATGCAAGGCGCTCCACCACACCTCCCAAGGTGAGATAATTTGCAAGATGAAGACCTCGTGTTGATTAATTTCTCCCAGGATAGTCCGCTTGGCGGCAATTTCCGGGCCCTTCCTCACACCCTCATTCCTTCCCTCACACCCTCATCCCTTCCCTCACACCCTCATTCCTTCCCTCACACCCTCATCCCTTCCCTCACACCCTCATCCCTTCCCTCACACCCTCATCTCTCTCCGCTCCTTTAACTCCCTTTCCACTAATCTGTCTCTCTCTGCCCAACCACTTAGGCTGGACGTTAGAGCGACGGTCTCGCTTCATGCAGGTCGGCGTTCAATCCCCGACCGTCCAAGTGGTTGGGCACCATTCCTTCCCTCCGTCCCATCGCAAACTCTTTCCAAGTGCTATATAGTCGTAATGACTTGGCCTTTCCCCTAATAATATTTTGTATGTGTGTAATATATATATATATATATATATATATATATATATATATATATAATATATATATATATATATATAAAATCTTGTATATTAACCTCGCATTCCTTGTTGTCTTCTTCACTACCTGAAGACGAACATACATGAACAGCACATGTGATATTAAATTGAACATTACACAACTCATATACCAGCGAGCATAAATCAACCCATTGTTCAACAGTTTCATAAAAGGAACATATATAATTAACAGGAACGTCTGTGTCTCTGCCACTGGTGATGTAAAAAGCTCATAATTGGAACCTAAGACTAGACAACTCAAACAAATCGAGGTAGAACAACTAATTAGCAATGAAGGTAGAATTGTAGTCTTCCTTCGTGAAAGCAATGGACACACACACAAGAAAACCAAGAACACAACGCTCGTAAAATAATGCTGATCCTGCTTTACTTACAAATATTTTAATTGCAAATGTGATTATTAGTGATGAGTGTGTGGGAGTGTGAGGACCTGGGCTGATCACCAGGGGGGTAACACAGCTGGAGAACAAGAGTCGCTATACAATACGACACGACAAGGTACACACGCGCCTAAATTTATTACTTCCTCGGGAGACAATATCTCTGCTCTACAGCACGACTCAGATTGACAAATTCTTCAACTTCGTCAATTTAGACATACCATCGTTGGGTCTTGTGACTGCCAGCTGCACGATGACACCCATCTGCACTATTAGACAATACTGTCGTATGCCTCTAAACTACAGTTCAAGCTGGCTTTAAGCGCAACTTTAATATATATATATATATATATATATATATATATATATATATATATATATATATATATATATATATATATAATACCCTATTAATATCCCCTAGTGTTCTGTCTTGTGTTAATGCCACATCACCCTTCCCACCTCACTCATATATATATATATATATATATATATATATATATATATATATATATATATATATATATATATATATATATATATATATATATATATATATATATATATATATTCAGGGACTATCAGGAGAAAGCGGCAATCTATTACGACTATATAGCACTGTATTATATATGAAAGTATCTATAATGGGCCAATTATATTTATAATTAAAGTCTTGCGAAGAAAATCGAGAACTTGAAGGACAAACCCAGAGCCAGAGAGGAGAGCCGAACAGATAGTGTCATGGCGGGTGGTGCGCTTTTACCACCTCTTTCCCCTGGCTGCCGTTTCCCGCCATTACGGCGGCCACAGTTATGCAGGAAGGTGGGCCAATTATAGAGCAAGGCCGGGCCACCTTTATACCAGCACCACGCCCACTTCAGAACACTTCAGACCCACACCCAACTTTTATGGATTTACAGTCTAAACTTTTTTGTTGGTTCTGTTGCAAGGACACCACACCCAGGAGGATGGAAAGTGGAGAGAGGATGGAAGAAGTGGAGCAAGAGGAGAGAGAACTAGAGGGTAGAGAGAGACTCAAGGCTCAGGAGACTCAAGGCTCAGGAGACTCAAGGCTCTGGAGACTCAAGGCTCAGGAGACTCAAGGCTCAGGAGACTCAAGGCTCAGGAGACTCAAGGCTCAGGAGACTCAAGGCTCAAGAGAGAGACCTAATGATAGTGCTGAAGAACTAGAACAACTCAATGAGAACACACATCACATTTCTGCTTCAATCACCATCAAGCAGGACTAAGATGTTCAGAGTTCAGGATAAATCATTTTTGAAAGGTAAACTTGAGAACGGAAGTTATTAAGGCTACCCAAGAGGAATATGTACATGAATGTGGATCGATCAGTATTCTGAACAAGTCGCCAGAATCCCCCATAATGAATCGATCCAATATTCCATTCGATCTGTGAACACCAGTCCTGTGCTTGCCTACGTTCTTCAACAGGAAGTAGACCAATGAGTTATAATGGTGTCTGCATTCGCAATAACTTGTGCTTCTTTATAAACGCCTGTATGACATTTGAACACCTGTATGACATTTGAACACCTGTATGACATTTGAACACCTGTATGATGGTAATTGAGCACCGTGTCATCAACAAAAGACAGAACCTGTAGTTATGAATGGAATGTAAACAATATAGATTTTTGTACCTAAAAAAAAAATAAAAGGTTCGTTTCGTAATATTGTGTAGAGAGCCTGAGAAAGAAGGCAACAACCAAACATAACTTTTTCTAGGCTCATTATAGTAGATATATACAAAAATTGGCCTGTGATCCCATATATTCGGCCTAGGATGTCTCGTGTAGGCCTAGGACAAGTGCCTTGTAAGTGGACAAGTGACTGGTTCCCGACACAGATTTACTGTTATTCTGATTCAATTAAGGCATTTAGCATTAAAAAAGCACGAAACGTTAATTTTTTCGGGAAAACCGTGCAGATTTTGTGCATTCCACGCATAGTATAGGGAGCCGGTCGGCCGAGCTGACAGCACGCTGGACTTGTGATCCTGTGGTCCTGGGTTCGATCCCAGGCGCCGGCGAGAAACAATGGGCAGAGTTTCTTTCACCCTATGCCCCTGTTACCTAGCAGTAAAATAGGTACCTGGTTGTTAGTCAGCTGTCATGGGCTGCTTCCTAGGGGTGGAGGCCTGGTCGAGGACCGGGCCGCGGGGACACTAAAGCCCCGAAATCATCTCAAGATAACCTCAAGAAGATAGTATCTATAGGTACCACCATTTATGAAAATCGGATATCTAAAATTCTGATGAAATCACACGGTTCATACACTCACAGCAGCAACACTCAAATCAGAGATATTTTATTCGCTTAAAATTATGGTGAAATCCTCTCGATTTGGGGTCGGGTTTACCAACCGGATGGGACAGGGCTCCGAGACCACTTGGCTCATCTCTAGCGGAAAGAATATATATTTTCTTTTAAACTATGCCTAGAAAAGGGTCTCTGCAAGCCACACTGAAATGTCCTCTGGGTCATCGCTGCATGCAATCTCATCTATTAAATAGATTTAATTAGTAAGGTTCATACAATATATGCTTAACTGCTGCGGTTAAACAAACTTTACAGTGAACGACAAGTTAGCCTGCACCTTCTTAACTACACACTGCTGCTCTCCTGGATGACCTGCTATTAATTACCCACCTTTCCTCGACTTCTCGATAAGGTAGAATTCCTTAGAATTCAACCGACTATATGAAGGTTCTACAACGCAGTTCACTATCTGGAACCCCCTTCCCCACCGCCGCCTGGGCTCCTTCCACACCGCCACCTGGGCCCCTTCCCCACCGCCGCCTGGGCTCCTTCCACACCGCCACCTGGGCCCCTTCCCCACCGCCGCCTGGGCCCCTTCCCCGCCGCCGCCTGGGCCCCTTCCCCGCCGCCGCCTGGGCCCCTTCCCCGCCGCCGCCTGGGCCCCTTCCCCGCCGCCGCCTGGGCCCCTTCCCCGCCGCCGCCTGGGCCCCTTCCCCGCCGCCGCCTGGGCCCCTTCCCCGCCGCCGCCTGGGCCCCTTCCCCGCCGCCGCCTGGGCCCCTTCCCCGCCGCCGCCTGGCCCCTCCAATTTAGAGGTGAACTCGTGAATACATTTAGTCAGACGAGGGCGCCAGAGGGCCAGCGACGTCCTCAGCACGACACAACCCAAGATAACAGTAGTAAGCATTGTAGGGAAGAACTCGGTATGCTGATGATGTAGAAGACCACAAAGTAGAGAGCAGACCAATAGTCCTCATAGGACAAAAGTCATCTACCAATATAATCTACCCCCTTTGTTGACGTTGCTCTACATAGGCTTACCAAACATGACAGATACAAAGGTATCTCCATGGCGCTGGAGAATGATGAAGTAGATGGTAGATGGAGTACCTAGTAGATGGGGTAGACCTGGGTTAGGTAGGTGAGAGGATTTATGTTATCGTGGGCTTCTCTGATGTCTTCTAAGGAATATATATATATATATATATATATATATATATATATATATATATATATATATATATATATATATATATATATATATATAAAATATATTCGAAGTGTATACATGCTGTGGTTTTAAACCCCGCTTGATGCCATGGTACCTGGCCCGCCTGATGCCATGGTACCTGGCCCGCCTGCTGCCATGGTACCTGGCCCGCCTGATGCCATGGTACCTGGCCCGCTTGATGCCATGGTACCTGGCCCGCCTGATGCCATGGTACCTGGCCCACCTGATGCCATGGTACCTGGCCCGCCTGATGGCATGGTACCTGGCCCGCCTGCTGCCATGGTACCTGGCCCGCCTGATGCCATGGTACCTGGCCCGCCTGATGCCATGGTACCTGGCCCGCCTGCTGCCATGGTACCTGGCCCGCCTGCTGCCATGGTACCTGGCCCACCTGATGCCATGGTACCTGGCCCGCCTGCTGCCATGGTACCTGGCCCGCCTGATGCCATGGTACCTGGCCCGCCTGATGCCATGGTACCTGGCTCGCTTGATACCATGGTACCTGGCCCGCCTGATGCCATTTAATTTGCCCTCATCTTGAAGAGATTTGCCCAGTAGGACACCGCACGTCGACCCCAGAATTTTCTTTGGGATATTCCAGGTGCATACAGATGAGCATTGAGGAGATGGGGACGCTGGGAGGAGGAGGAGGAGGAGGAGATGGAGGTTTGGAGGCGGGGGTGTAAGGTGGGGAGAAGTAGAGAGGTGAAGATGAAGGAGTGTTAGGTGGAAGGATGAAAGAAGTATTTTTCTCCATCCAATTGGTAACACAGGGAAAGATCTACCAGAGAGTAGGGTAGATCAACTCCCACCCCTACCTCACCCCACGCCCGCAAGCACGCACGCACGCGCTCGCGCACGCACACACACACACACACACACACACACACACACACACACACACACACACACACACACACACACACACACACACACACACACACACACACACACACACTTGTAGAAAAAAATAAA
>NC_091211.1:18565524-18670524 GCF_040958095.1 Procambarus clarkii
GGGGAGGGGGGCAGGCTGTCTGCTGGGGAGGGGGCAGGCTGCCTGGTGGGGGAGGGGGGCAGGCTGCTTGCTGGGGGAGGGGGGCAGGCTGCCTGCTGGGGGAGGGGGGGGGAAGAACGGAGTTTGAGGAAGTCAGAGAGGGAAATAGAACATTGTGGTGAGGCAAAATGCGAGAGGAAAGAAGAGGGGAAGCGGGATGCTGAGACGAGGAGCAGGAGGGGTAATCCTGCCCCCACTGAGAGGGGCAGGAGAGGGGTCCAAGGGTTGGCCAGAGGGGACACAGAATGATAGAGGGGGGGGCGTCAAGGGGGGATCGAGGTAGGGGGTCAGGGGGGGGGTGCAGGCGATATAAAAAGGAAGACAAAATAATTTAAGGCAGAAAATGGGACAGAAAATCGGAAAACTTTGTAAGTTAAAAAAATACTTAAAAAAATACAGTAGCTATGGTTACATGTTGTGGGCCTGCGGGCCGCTCCAAGCAACAGCTTGGTGGACCAAACTCTCACAAGTCAAGCCTGGCCTCGGGCCGGGCTTGGGGAGTAGAAGAACTCCCAGAACCCCATCAACCAGGTAAATCTATGACGGGATACCTAACAGACAGGACACAGAGAGTCTCAGAAAAGGGAATTAAGTTAGATTACCGCAGAGAAGATTCCTTAACGATTGGTTCTAAGTTTTATTCTATTCCACACTTGTATCTGAAGCCATCCATGGTAGTAGAGAACCACATACATCTGAACCCATCCATGGTAGTAGAGAACCACATACATCTGAACCCAACCATGGTAGTAGAGAACCACATACATCTGAACCCATCCATGGTAGTAGAGAACCACATACATCTGAACCCATCCATGGTAGTAGAGAACCACATACATCTGAACCCAACCATGGTAGTAGAGAACCACATACATCTGAACCCAACCATGGTAGTAGAGAACCACATACATCTGAACCCATCCATGGTAGTAGAGAACCACATACATCTGAACCCAACCATGGTAGTAGAGAACCACATACATCTGAAGCCATCCATGGTAGTAGAGAACCACATACATCTGAAGCCATCCATGGTAGTAGAGAACCACATACATCTGAAGCCATCCATGGTAGTAGAGAACCACATACATCTGAACCCAGCCATGGTAGTAGAGAACTACATACATCTGAACCCAACCATGGTGATTGTGTACTATTTTTTAAAGTTTACGAATTTTATCAAATTAATTAGAATAGTCGGACAGATGACCTGGGCAATGTATTAAAGTTGTCCGAAAAATGGCTACTGGATTTCAATACCAGCAAGTGTAAGGGAATATAAATGGAGGTAGGATACTCGCAGGACGATACACCGCCTTCATTAACAACCAAATTAGAATAATAGTAGTTTTAACACCAAGATTAGATATACGTGGAGAGTCAGTACACCAGCGGCTGGAAAAGCAGGGAGTCCAAGAGCTGTTGCTCGATCCTACAGGCACAATTAGGTGAACACACACACACACACACACACACACACACACACACACACACACACACACACACACACACACACACACACACACACACACACACACACACACAACAGTTGAGAGGCGGGGCCAAAGAGCCAAAGCTCAACCCCCGCAAGAACAGTTGTGTGAGTACACACACACACCCACACTAAGGAGGCTTTTAGGGCGCTCTACACTGCCTACGTGAGGCCAGTCTTAGAGTATGCCGCCTCATCATGGAGTCCCCATCTGAAGAAGCATATAAGGAAACTTGAAAAGGTTCAGAGGTTTGCAACGAGACTCGTCCCAGAGCTACGAGGGATGGGGTATGAGGAGCGCCTGAGGGAACTGTGCCTTACGACACTAGAAAGAAGAAGGGAGAGGGGGACATGATAGGAACGTATAAAATACTCAGGGGGATTGACAGAGTGGACATCGACGAAATGTTCACACGGAATAGTAACAGAACGAGGGGACATGGGTGGAGCTGGAAACTCAGATGAGTCACAGAGATGTTAGGAAGTTTTCTTTTAGCGTGAGAGTAGTGGGAAAATGGAATGCACTTAAGGAGCAGGTTGTGGAAGCAAAAACTATTCATAATTTTAAAACTAGGTATGATAGGGAAATAGGACCATAGTCATTACTGTAAACAACCGATGACTAGAAAGGAGGGATCCAAGAGTCAATGCTCGATCCTGTAGGCACAAATAGGTGAGTACACACGTACGTCTACATGAACATGGTAAGATAAACTCGAACAAGCGTCTCTGAGAGAGAGAGAGAGAGAGAGAGAGAGAGAGAGAGAGAGAGAGAGAGAGAGAGTTGAGAGGGAGAGAAAGAGATGATGTTAAGGATTATAGGATCCAAGTATTTAAGGGATAGAGAGAGAGAGAGAGAGAGAGAGAGAGAGAGAGAGAGAGAGAGAGAGAGAGAGAGAGAGAGAGAGAGAGAGAGAGTGGGGAGAGGATTTAAGGAGGAAGTGGCGGGGCCATTAGTGGGGAGAATGAGGGGTGGGGAGATAGGAGGGAGAGGGAAGGATGAAGGGCAGAGAGAAAGCGGAAAAGAGGTGGGGAGAAGCGGGTACCCAAGACGACTGCCAGACATAGACGAAAAATCAATGGCTGAAGAGAGAAGAGAAAGGACAGGAAAGGTGTGTGGAGGAGGAATGTACTGGTGAAGAAATATACCACTAGGCTGAGATGGTGGGTGGAGGGAGCACACACACACACACACACACACACACACACACACACACACACACACACACACACACACACACACACACACACACACACACACACACACACACACATATATACACACTAGGCCTCGCAGCTGAGTGGACAGCGCTCGGGATTTGTAGTCCTAAGGTTCCGGGTTCGATCCCCTGCGGAGGCGGAAACAAATAGGCAGTTTCTTTTACCCTGATGCCCCTGTTCACTTAGCAGTAAATAGGTACCTGGGAGTTACACAGCTGCTACGGGCTGCTTCCTGGGGATGTGTGGGGATATGGACAAAAAAATAACAATCAGTTGATTAACAGTTGAGAGGTGGACCAAAAGAGCTAGAGCTCAACTCCCGCAAACACAACTAGGTGAACACAACTAGGTGAAAACGCACACAATGCAAATAAAAATGGGTTGTAGGAGAAGCAAATACTCGTATGTATTTAGTTTTAAAAAGGATGTCTCCCTGAATGCCTTTTATTCCCTTCTCCGAGGCTATGGGTCCCCACAATTGCACTAGAAGTGGTACCCCTATATATATATATATATATATATATATATATATATATATATATATATATATATATATATATATATATATATATATATATATATACATACATATACGCTGCTATAAGAAGACACTTGGACCGTTGGTATAATTCAGAACCTAGAACAGAAACCATAACACCCCCAATAAAATTATATTACAAATCAACCATGCACAGTGAACATATAAAAGAGGAAAGAATAATGAAAGAAATAATCCGTAAAGGAGTAAAAAGCACTACTCCTAACCAAAACATAAACCTGATAATATTCTACAAAACCAAGAAGACTTCCGAACTCCTTATCAAAAACAGCCCGAAGCCGACGGAGAACCCTCTACAGCAGTCAAGCGTTGTATACATGTACACTTGCCCCCACGAAGGATGTAACCTTCAATGTAAGTACATAGGTATGACGTCGACCAAGCTGACGAGGCGTTTGACATGCCATCTTCAATCTGGTGCCCCTAGGAATCACATGAGACAAGCCCATGACATTACTCTAACAAGAGAAATGTTGAACAAGAATACTTGCATAATAGACAAAACCCAAGATTCAAGAAGATTACAAATTCTTGAGGCAATTCACATTAGAATAGAGCGACCTACCATGAACACCCAAATCACGGAACTATTTACTCTACCCACCATGAGAGTAAGGACAAGACAAGAACATATCGATGCCAACACAGAAGACAATGTCCAACATAACAGGCCAATTACACTGGATTAATCTTTGTGTTTAGATAGGAGATGCCTCGTATGGGCCAATAAGCCTTCTGCAGCCTCTATGTTTCACCTCACATTTATCCCTTATGTATCCCCCCATGTTTTCACCTTCATTGTATTATCACCTGACCTAATGCGGGTATAAAATCAACTAGTATTGTAAGATCTGTTCACTTGAGAATGAACCATGGAGGTTCGAAACGTCGTGCAAATTATACAAATAAGTGTAATACACTCTATAGTAAATCACTTCTTTTCTTCACCTTAAAAGTACGAAAATGAGTTTTGGAGAACTCCTATTCCAATTAAGCCCTGATGCTAAGAAAATAGTTAGAGGGATAGAAGCCCTAAACCAGAAAATAATAAATACAGAATATGCGGTCATATTCAATGAAACATGTTTGAAAGAAAACCTGCTGCCAGTATACACCAATATATATATATATATATATATATATATATATATATATATATATATATATATATATATATATATATATATATATATATAATGTGCGGAAAATCCACAGAGAAATGGGAAAGAGAGATGAACGTTTCGGCCGATCTGGGCCTTTGTCAACACCGGACTGCAAAAAAGGCGGACTAGGACGCCTTTCTAGTCGTCGGTTGTCTAATGTACTATTAGACATGCCTATTTTTTCACTATTATAATTTATATATATTTATTTCTTCACAGGATGCATCCCACAGTAACTGCCTTACTCCCAGGCACCTGTATACTGCATGGCGAACAGAAGGAATGGGTGAAAGAAACCGCCCATTTGTTTCTGCTTTGGCTAGGAATCAAACCCTATTTCATGGACTGCAATTCCCGAACGCTATCCGCTGGGCCGCGAGCCACGTGCCTGTGCGCGCGCGCGCGTTCCCCCCACCGTACCCCACTATCAGTGTCCTATGATCAATCAGAGTGGATATAGATGTTAATTCTTGAGTCGCCGTGGGCTGGCGGCGGCGATGAGAGACTTCGCCGACTAAGTAGAGGGCCCCGCCGCTCAGCCTAGCACTGAACCCGTGAAATTGACAGGAAAATTGTAGGCATGAAGGTGGTGTTCGGTGTGAGTATTATTACCACTGCTGCACCGGGTGCTACTGCGCGGTGTCTTGTGTTTAGGGAAGGAGTCGCACGAGGAGGAGGAGGACGGCACCGAGCCGGGAAGGTTATGTTGCTTGCGAGATGAGATTGTTAATGGGTTAAATACAGAGAGAAGTTTGTGTGTGTGTACTCTCATATTTGTAATCACTTGTTTGTGATTGTGGGGGTTGAGCTTTGGCTCTTTGGTCCCACCTCTTAACTGTGTGTGTATGTGTGTACTCACCTAATAAAAGAATGTGTACTCACCTAATTGTACTTCCGAGGGATGAGCTCTGGCTCTTTGGTCCCGCCTCTCAACCGTCAATCAACAGCAATGTGTGTGTGTGTGTGTGCGTGCGCGCACGCGCGTGTGTGCATGTGTTGGGGGATCAAATGCGTGTGTGCGTCGTAGTTGGTAGTGTCAGTACATACATACAAGAGTGGTAGGATCCTGCTTAAGCTTCTGGGCCCCAGCCTTTCAAACTATTTGTCGCCTGTTACAATGGTTATCGATCCTCTTCTTTCTGATCAAACTTACACTTGAAACACTGTACAGAATTACCCCTAAACCACTTTCCCTCTTTGCTCATGCCACTTGTTCATTCTCTTACATTAAGTACTTCCTCTCATCCCTATGGCTCGCCTGAGCTTGCAACCATATTCGCTCCACCCTTCCCCTGTTAAACATCTTTCTACACTTTATCAGAACTTTCTATATCGTGATCATGTCGCCTCGTTTCCAGCATAGAGAGATGCAGCTCCCTCAAGACTTTCCTTGTAACTCGGTTCTCTCTGTTCGGGTTCCAGTCGTATAGTGAACCTGCGGACTGCGGTGGTGTTGGTCTCCAGGATGGTGAAGGAGAAGGGGCTGGGCGGCCGCCGGCCCGGTGGCCCCAGTAGCCCTGGCTGTTGTTGGGGCCCCTCTCAGCGTCTTCGTCACCACCCCTCTCTCAGCGCCTTCGCCACCACCCCTCTCTCAGCGTGTTCGCCACCACCCCTCTCTCAGCGTCTTCGTCACCACCCCTCTCTCAGCGCCTTCGCCACCACCCCTCTCTCAGCGTCTTCGCCACCACCCCTCTCTCAGCGCCTCCGCCACCACCCCTCTCTCAGCGTCTTCGTCACCACCCCTCTCTCAGCGCCTTCGCCACCACCCCTCTCTCAGCGTCTTCGCCACCACCCCTCTCTCAGCGCCTCCGCCACCACCCCTCTCTCAGCGTCTTCGCCACCACCCCTCTCTCAGCGCCTCCGCCACCACCCCTCTCTCAGCGTCTTCGCCACCACCCCTCTCTCAGCGCCTCCGCCACCACCCCTCTCTCAGCGTCTTCGCCACCACCCCTCTCTCAGCCGTCATCTGTGTTCCACACCCGGCAGTTCCTCATACTTCCAGCCACCCCACCACCAGAAGTATGACCTAAGGCTGTTAGTCTCAGCCTCCACCAGCAGCGTGGGTACCCCCCCCCCCTTCCCCGTTAGTCACCCCCCTCCCCCTCTCCGTAGCACCAGTCAGAAAATCCATCACCCTGACTTGACAAAAGCATGATATCCAAGACATTGAATTTGACTAACCCAATTTATCATGGACCCCCCATTCCCCCCCCCCCCCCCCGAGCCGCTACACCTCACAAACATCTTTTGTTTACACCTGGCCGGGGGCGGCGCCCCCCCCCCTTCACCTGCGCTCAGGGCAAAACCTCTCCTCTCGCCCGTCACAATAGCGTTTACAACCCTTCGACCTTTTCATCTGAGATGAAAGGTCCGCAACGAAGGTGTTCGCTGCGGTCTTGGGAGAAGGAGAGAAAAAGATGTCAAAAAGGATCTTGGTGGAGGGGGGGGGGGAGTGCAAATAGCGATACATAAAGTATCTAAAGGCCATTCTCCTGCCCGGGTGACGTAGGGGCCCAGACCTTACGTGAGGGTGTTGCATAGCTCTTTTTTTTAAGCTCAAGCCTCTCGTGTTACGAAGCCAATATATATATAAGACAAAGCTGAGGTTCTTGACTTCAGCAGAATGTGGCTGTGATTTGTCTGGGTATGTTGTTTGATCCTCTGTGGCCCTCTCCTCCTCCTCCTCCTCCTCCTCCTCCTCCTCCTCCTCCTCCTCCTCCTCCTCCTCCTCCTCCTCCTCTTCATGCTCCTCCTCGAGCGTGAAGGCTCTGGAGAAGAGCAGGTTAAGGATGGAAGAGAAGGAAATTTACATGTGAAGAGGAGAGGGAGAGGAGCCAGGCAGGTATGGGCAGAGCTGACTACTAGAATCACCCGTTGAGTCGTCCTCCAGCGTTGTGAGTGGTCCTCCAGTGTTGTGAGTGGTCCTCCAGCGTTGTGAGTGGTCCTCCAGCGTTGTGAGTGGTCCTCCAGCGTTGTGAGTGGTCCTCCAGCGTTGTGAGCGGTCCTCCAGTGTTGTGAGTGGTCCTCCAGCGTTGTGAATGGTCCTCCAGTGTTGTGAGTGGTCCTCCAGCGTTGTGAGTGGTCCTCCAGCGTTGTGAGTGGTCCTCCAGCGTTGTGAGTGGTCCTCCAGCGTTGTGAGTGGTCCTCCAGTGTTGTGAGTGGTCCTCCAGCGTTGTGAGTGGTCCTCCATTGTTGTGAGTGGTCCTCCAGTGTTGTGAGTCGTCCTCCAGCGTTGTGAGTGGTCCTCCAGTGTTGTGAGTGGTCCTCCAGTGTTGTGAGTCGTCCTCCAGCATTGTGAGTGGTCCTCCAGTGTTGTGAGTGGTCCTCCAGCGTTGTGAGTGGTCCTCCAGCGTTGTGAGTGGTCCTCCAGTGTTGTGAATGGTCCTCCAGTGTTGTGAGTGGTCCTCCAGTGTTGTGAGCGGTCTTCCAGCGTTGTGAGTGGTCCTCCAGCGTTGTGAGTGATCCTCCAGTGTTGTGAGTGGTCCTCCAGCGTGGAAGCAGCGCCGTCCCCCCTCCGTCATGACCCCAGGACAGCACCACCCGCCGTGGCCTGCCGTCTCTCTCCCCCAATAAAACCAACACATGACGAAGGGTTGTGTGGCGGGGGGCGTGGCCCCCCGCCACCACCACCAGTGCCAGACCACCACCCGGGGTCATGCCACCCTCAACACCAGGTGGGAGGCGGGACCCAAGAGCTGGAGTTCAACTGCCGCAAGCACTAGATGAATACATCTAGGTGACTACCTCCTTCAGATTACCACCCTGGCACTAGACATCATTTGGTTACCTTGAGGTGGTTCCGCGGACCAATGTCCTCTCGGCCCGGTCTTTGACCTGGTCACCTTAGGTTGGTGGTCTGGTTAACCAGGCTGTTAGATGTCGCTGCTCACAGGAGTGTCGGGGCACCGCTAGCCAACCCCCCCCCAAAGGCGTGTGATAGCGCTCCACCCACGACTTTGTCACCTTTCCACCTCGGGTCTTCCACACCACCCTCCCCCCCCTGCCGCCCCCCTTCCCTCCTGCCGCCCCACTTTTCCCCTGCCGCCCCCCCCTTCCCCCCCCCCCCCCTTCCCCCTGCCGTCCTGCCAACTCGTGGTCTGCCGCACTACCCCTCCCCCCCCCACCTCCCTCCATCAGTGGATCCACAACACATCCCCCCCCTCCACCCCCCACCCCCCTACACCCGCCGCTCCCAGGATATCCGCTCACTGAGCAACGTGCAGTTTGCATGTTTTGTAAATCTTACTGAGTGTGTGTGTGTGTGTGTGTGTGTGTGTGTGTGTGTGTGTGTGTGTGTGTGTGTGTGTGTGTGCGTGCGTGCGTGTGTGTGTGTGTGTGTGTGTGTGTGTGTGTGTGTGTGTGTGTGTGTGTGTGTGTGTGTGTGTGTGTGTGTGTTTACTATTTGTATTTACTATTGGTCCCTGCAGAATCGAGCTATTAGCTCTTGGACCCCGCCTTTCTAACCAATCTATTTTTTTGCCTCTATTATGTCTATTACATATACTTCTCTTTAGCGCACACACGCATCCCCAGGAAGTAACCCGTAGCAGCTGTCTAACTCCCAGGTACCTATTTACTGCTAGGTGAACAGAGGCATCAGGTGAAATAAACTGTGCCCCCCCCCCCCCATTGTTTCTGCCTCGTCCGGGAATCGAACTCATGAAAATGTTGTATTCGGTAATCATGTTCACCCCCCCCCCTTCGCCCCCCCCCTTGATCTCTCTCTCTCTCTCTCTCTCTCTCTCTCTCTCTCTCTCTCTCTCTCTCTCTCTCTCTCTCTCTCTCTCTCTCTCTCTCTCTCTCTCTCTCTCCTCTCTCCTCTCTCTCTCTCTCTCTCTCTCTCTCTCTCTCTCTCTCTCTCTCTCTCTCTCTCTCTCTCTCTCTCTCTCTCTCTCTCTCTCTCTCTCTCATATCTTTCAGATTTTTTTTTTAGTTTTCCTGACAGCTCGTCCTTCTTATCTCTGGAACTAGTCTAACTAGTCACATACTTCAGGACTTTCTTCAGCTTGAGTATGTGTTTATCGAGATAGGGACTCCACACTGGCGCCGCATTTTACAGAATTGGTCTGACATACGTGGCATACGCGGGCCTAAACGGCAAGGTATTCAGGTGTCTTAAGGCAGCTTTTAGTTTACCTAATGTATGCAACTGATTACATCCGGGCAATGTGGGCTTCAGTCAGTGTGTTGGAGGATATCTGCACCCACGTGTGTGTGTGTGTGTGTGTGTGTGTGTGTGTGTGTGTGTGTGTACTCACCTAGTTGTGTTTGCGGGGGTTGAGCTCTGGCTCTTTGGTCCCGCCTCTCAACTGTCAATCAACAGGTGTACAGATTCCTGAGCCTACTGGGCTCTATCATATCTACACTTGAAACTGTGTATGGAGTCAGCCTCCACCACATCACTGCCTAATGCATTCCATTTATTAACTACTCTGACACTGAAAACGTTCTTTCTAATGTCTCTGTGGCTCATTTGGGTACTCAGCTTCCACCTGTGTCCCCTTGTGCGTGTACCCCCCATGTTAAATAATCCATCCTTGTCTACCCCTGTCAATTCCCCTGAGAATTTTGTATGTGGTGATCATGTCTCCCCTAGCTCTTCTGTCTTCCAGCGTGAGATTACAGCGTGTGAGACCTCTTCTCCTCACGATTCCAGCGTGTGGGCGTGCACGCGCGGGTCATTATGTTCCTTGTTGTGTGCCACTGGTGCCACACAGCCGAGGCCTGGCGTCGCCGGTCGGCCAAGCGGACAGCACGCTGGATTTGTAATCCTGTGGTCCCGGGTTCGATCCCGGGCGCCGGCGAGAAACAATGGGCAGAGTTTCTTTCACCCTATGCCCCTGTTACCTAGCGGTAAAATAGGTACCTGGGTGTTAGTCAGCTGTCACGGGCTGCTTCCTGGGGGTGGAGGCCTGGTCGAGGACTGGGCCGCGGGGACACTAAAGCGCCCCGAAATCGTCTCAAGATAATCTCAAGATAACCTAAGTATGTTATCGTGTGCACGAGTCGGTGTGGGTGTTCCAGGCGCACTGTTAAGCCGCCGCGCCTGTATTAAGAACTGTTCAGAGTGAGAGGTAAAATTGCATCCTATAAATTGTTGCCTCAATGAGGCGTGCTAACATAACTTCCGGTTCCGATGCTTGAGATTTCGGGGTTTGGGAGCAAACAATTATAGCTCTTATCCCCCATGTACACAATCATCTTTTTTCCCCTTGCCATTTGTAGGTAGGCGGCTAGACAGAGAAGCAATTGATTCTGATCCCTCGGTCTCGCTGACGTAAAGGCCAAAATATAGCACCTACATCAGAAGGGTATCGAGACACAACCCCCACAAGTAGCAGGTAAATTTCAACCTTATTAAACATAGCATTAGGATTCGAAATGGCGCACCACGATTTTCCCTCCAGAAGTCACCTTAACCTGGTGGAGGTTTTTGGGCTGGAACCCTTGAAGATTTTGTGAAGACGATCAGAGGCGGCGGGTCTTGGGAGCCACCACTGGTCTGATGGTCATGACCTAGACCCCACCACCGGTGACCTAGCTCCCGGGGGCCAGTCGCTACTGTATGGTTGGAGAAGTCTTTACCCGCCTCTGATGGTGTTGTGGTGGTGGTGGTGGAGGGTTCCTGGTCTTGCTGTGGGAGTAGTCACATTGTCGCGTTACCAGACTTGAAGGAGCCGAGGAAGCGGGGAAGGGATTATCAAGGGAAAGTGCAAAGCCATTACGACTATATAGCACTGGGAAGGGGTCAGGATAAGGACTTGGAGGAGCCGAGGAACTGACGCCGAGTGTGAGAGTGAAGGTTATGATGCTGGGAGTCCCATGTTGGCCAACAGACCTACCAGGCTCAAGTGGATATGTGGGCCTGCGGGCCGCTCCAAGCAACAGCCTGTTGGACCAAGTTATCACAAGTCAAGCCTGGCCTCGGGCCGGGCATAGGGAGTAGAAGAACTCCAGAACCCTCTCCAGGTATACCCCAGGTAAGTTGAACTGGACCTGGGTATCTCCATATATTGCTCCAAACATTCAGGTCTAATAGAGAAACCGACACACTCTCAAAGGTGTGAAAGCACTAGAATGAAAAATATTATGATCTGTTTACATTTGATATCTATGCACGTAGGAGCTCGAACCCCTCGCTCATGCAATTATCTATGCAGGAGGCCTGGTCGACGACCGGGCCGCGGGGACGCTGAGCCCCGAAAGCACCTCAAGGTAATCTCAAGGTAGTCAGCTGGAAAGGTGGTCCTGAGTGTGCGATATGGTAATTGCCAGGATTAGGATACTGTTACCTGTTACAGGTGATGTCCAGTCTGGTGGCACTAGTCCTCCTGGTAATAGGTACCTGCAACTTTGCAATTACTGTATCCACTCTCGTGTTCTTGACAGTAAACTGAGAATTCATACAAAGTTTACTTTTCCCAGCATAACATAGCTTTCTGCGAGATGGAGATTTTAGCATCAAAGAAACTCGCTTTAGAAACTCGCTATGATCCCTTTCATTGACTCCAGGGAAGGTGCACAAAGGCTGATGTACCTTTGTTAATGAATGGGACTTCACACGGAGAGTGGTGTCAGCTGATCCTACTGCTACTCTCAAATATGTTGCGGTTCGAACCCCCTCGCTCATGTAATTATCCTCAAGTCAAGAACAGGAACGGAATATGTAATTGCCGCCACTTTACGTTTGTGAAGGAGTTCAGGCGAGCCACAACCTTTCCGGTTGTGCTTGGTTGAGTGTTGCAGCTGTACTCGCCTAGTAGTGCTTGCGGGGGTTGAGCTCTGGCTCTTTTTGCCCGCCTCTAAACTCTCAAGCAATCAACGGATTTTTGTTTTCCACACACACACACACACACACACACACACACACACACACACACACACACACACACACACACACACACACACACACACACACACACCCACCCACCCACCCACCCCGGTGGGCCGACTGCATATTTTTGGATTGCCAGAAAGCCTTTGACACAGTACCACACAAGAGGCTAGTGAAAAAGCTAGAGATGCAGGCTGGAGTGAAAGGGAAGGTACTCCATTGGATAAGGGAGTACCTAAGCAACAGGAGACAACGAGTCAGTGTGAGGGGTGAGGTCTCAGATTGGCGAGACGTTACAAGTGGAGTCCCGCAGGGGTCAGTCCTTGGACCTATACTGTTTCTGATATATGTAAATGATCTCCCAGAGGGTATAGAATCGTTCCTCTCATTGTTTGCTGATGATTAAAAAATTATGAGAAGGATTAAAACAGAAGATCATAGTAGGAGGCTACAAGATGACCTAGACAGACTGAATGAATGGTCCAACAAATGGCTACTAAAGTTCAACCCGAGTAAATGTAAGGTAATGAAACTAGGCAGTGGAAACAGGAGGCCAGACACAGGATACCGAATGGGAGATGAAGTACTTCATGAAACAGACAGAGAGAAAGATCTAGGAGTTGATATCACACCAAACCTGTCTCCTGAAGCCCACATGAAGAGAATAACGTCTGCGGCATATGCGAGGCTGGCTAACATCAGAACAGCGTTCAGGAACCTGTGTAAGGAATCATTCAGAATCTTGTATACCACATATGTAAGACCAATCCTAGAGTATGCGGCCCCAACATGGAGCCCGTACCTTGTCAAGCACAAGACGAAGCTGGAAAAAGTTCAGTGGTATGCCACTAGGCTAGTCCCAGAAATACGAGGCATAAGTTACGAGGAAAGGCTGCGTGAGATGCACCTCACGCACTAGAAGACAGAAGAGTAAGGGGAGACATGATCACTACCTACAAAATTCTCAGAGGAAATGACAGGGTAGATAAGGATAAACTTTTTAAGAGGTGGTAGGCGAACAAGGAGACACAGGTGGAAACTGAGTACCCAAATGAGCCACAGGGACGTTAGAAAGAACTTTTTCAGTGTCAGAGTAGTTAACGGATGGAATGCATTAGGAAGTGATGTGGTGGAGGCTGACTCCATACACAGTTTCAAGTGTAGATATGATAGAGCCCAGTAGGCTCAGGAACCTGTACACCAGTTGATTGACAGTTGAGAGGCGGGACCAAAGAGCCAGAACTCAACCCCCTCAAGCACAAATAGGTGAGTGCACCCAGGAAGCAGCCCGTAACAGCTGTCTAACTCCCAGATACCTATTTACCGCTAGGTAACAGGGGCATCAGGGAGAAAGAAACTCTGCCCATTTGTGACCGCCTCCGCCGGGGATCGAACGCGGGCCACAGGATTCTCCCACTGAATCCTCTCGTTCCTCACATCCCTCCATCTAATTACACCTCCCCCATCTTCCTTCCCCCCTCCTGCTCTCTCCCCACCAATCCCCCCCAACACCCCCAACCCCCCACAGTAACAGAAATCACATCTCATAGAGTGATAAAATCCCCCCCCCCCAAGGTTACCTTGAGGTTACCTTGAGGTGCTTCCGGGGCTTAGCGTCCCCGCGGCCCGGTCGTCGACCAGGCCGCCTGGTTGCCGGACTGATCAACCAGGCTGTTGGACGCGGCTGCTCGCAGCCTGACGTACGAGTCACAGCCTGGTTGATCAGGTAGCAAAGGTAGCAAAGGTGCCTTTGCCTGTGTGGTGAGTATGAAGAGCGCCGCGCCAGGGCCTTCCTTCCCCGGTGCGTCAAATAAACAGGGTGTTAACTTCAGTAAAGGCGCGCCACAATATATATGTGTAGGAGGTGAGTTGGGAGTTGTTAGTGTTTCTGGGGGCCCCGACCCCCGTGTTTCTGGGGGCCCCGACCCCCTCCGTCTTGCTCCACATATATATCTGAGGAAACACCTTTATACCCGAGACTTATCCCAGAGAAAGAAATTCAATCTTTACGAAATATAAATGTCGTATTAATTTCCCTGTTGGCAATTTAAGACCGAATATTTTTGTAAATCCAATAAGATTTTTATGGAAACACTTAGTTTTACTCAAATGGTTGGAGAGGATAAGAGGAGGGTGGAGGGTTGTTTATGGGGAGTGTTGTGTGTGTGGTGGGGCAGGTGTGGCAGCCTGGTTGTGGTGTGGGGGTGTGGTGGGGCAGGTGTGGCAGCCTGGGGGTGTGGTGGGGCAGGTGTGGCAGCCTGGGGGTGTGGTGGGGCAGGTGTGGCAGCCTGGTTGTGGTGTGGTGGGGCAGGTGTGGCAGCCTGGGGGTGTGGTGGGGCAGGTGTGGCAGCCTGGGGGTGTGGTGGGGCAGGTGTGGCAGCCTGGTAGTGGTGTGGGGGTGTGGTGGGGCAGGTGTGGCAGCCTGGGGGTGTGGTGGGGCAGGTGTGGCAGCCTGGTTGTGGTGTGGGGGTGTGGTGGGGCAGGTGTGGCAGCCTGGGGGTGTGGTGGGGCAGGTGTGGCAGCCTGGTAGTGGTGTGGGGGTGTGGTGGGACTGGTGTGTACGGTGTGGTGATGGTGTTGAGATGTGTGGAGTTTTTTTTCTACGTGGTGTGTGCTGTTGTGGTCGTTGGGGGGGGGGGTTGTGTGATACAATCCACCCAGTAGCCCTGCCCCCCACTCCAGTAGCCCCGCCCCCCACTCCAGTAGCCCCGCCCCCCACTCCAGTAGCCCCGCCCCCACTCCAGTAGCCCTGCCCCCCCACTCCAGTAGCCCCGCCCCCCCCACTACAGTAGCCCCGCCCCCCACTCCAGTAGCCCCGCCCCCACTCCAGTAGCCCCGCCCCCATACTCCAGTAGCCCCGCCCCCATACGCCAGTAGCCCCGCCCCCCACTCCAGTAGCCCCGCCCCCCCCACTCCAGTAGCCCCGCCCCCCACTCCAGTAGCCCCGCATCCCACTCCAGTAGCCCCGCCCCCCACTCCAGTAGCCCCGCCCCCACTCCAGTAGCCCTGCCCCCACTCCAGTAGCCCCGCCCCCCCCCCCACTCCAGTAGCCCCGCCCCCACTCCTGTAGCCCCGCCCCCACTCCTGTAGCCCCCCCCCTCCAGTAGCCCCGGCCCCCCCCACTCCAGTAGCCCCGCCCCCCCACTCTAGTAGCCCCGCCCCCCACTCCAGTAGCCCCGCCCCTCCACTCCAGTAGCCCCGCCCCCCTACTCCAGTAGCCCCGCCCCCCCACTCCAGTAGCCCTGCCCCCCACTCCAGTAGCCCTGCCCCCCACTCCAGTAGCCCTGCCCCCACTCCAGTAGCCCCGCCCCCCCCACTCCAGTAGCCCCCCCCCACTCCAGTAGCCCCGCCCCCCCCACTCCAGTAGTCCCGCCCCCCACTCCAGTAGGCCCGCCCCCCACTCCAGTAGGCCCGCCCCCCCACTCCAGTTGCCCCGCCCTCCACTCCAGTAGCCCCGCCCCCCACACTCCAGTAGCCCCGCCCCCCACTCCTGTAGCCCCGCCCCCCACTCCAGTAGCCCTGCCCCCCACTCCAGTAGCCCTGCCCCACACTCCGGTAGCCCTGCCCCCCACTCCGGTAGCCCTGACCCCCACTCCAGTAGCCCTGCCCCCCACTCCAGTAGCCCTGCCCCCCACTCCGGTAGCCCTGCCCCCCACTCCAGTAGCCCCGCCCCCCACTCCAGTAGCCCCGCCCCCCACTCCAGTAGCCCCGCCCCCCACTCCAGTAGCCCTGCCCCCCACTCCAGTAGCCCTGCCCCCCACTCCAGTAGCCCTGCCCCCCACTCCGGTAGCCCTGCCCCCCACTCCAGTAGCCCCGCCCCCCACTCCAGTAGCCCTGCCCCCCACTCCAGTAGCCCTGCCCCCCACTCCAGTAGCCCTGCCCCCCACTCCGGTAGCCCTGCCCCCCACTCCAGTAGCCCCGCCCCCCACTCCAGTAGCCCCGCCCCCCACTCCAGTAGCCCTGCCCCCCACTCCAGTAGCCCTGCCCCCCACTCCGGTAGCCCTGCCCCCCACTCCAGTAGCCCCGCCCCCCACTCCTGTAGCCCCGCCCCCCACTCCAGTAGCCCTGCCCCCCACTCCAGTAGCCCTGCCCCCCACTCCAGTAGCCCTGCGCCCCACTCCGGTAGCCCTGCCCCCCACTCCAGTAGCCCTGCCCCCCACTCCAGTAGCCCCGCCCCCCACTCCTGTAGCCCCGCCCCCCACTCCAGTAGCCCTGCGCCCCACTCCGGTAGCCCTGCCCCCCACTCCAGTAGCCCTGCCCCCCACTCCAGTAGCCCTGCCCCCCACTCCAGTAGCAAAGCCCCCCACTCCAGTAGCCCCGCCCCCCACTCCAGTAGCCCCGCCCCCCACTCCAGTAGCCCTGCGCCCCACTCCGGTAGCCCTGCCCCCCACTCCAGTAGCCCTGCCCCCCACTCCAGTAGCCCTGCCCCCCACTCCAGTAGCCCTGCCCCCCACTCCAGTAGCCCTGCCCCCCACTCCAGTAGCCCCGCCCCCCACTCCAGTAGCCCCGCCCCCCACTCCAGTAGCCCCGCCCCCCACTCCAGTAGCCCCGCCCCCCACTCCAGTAGCCCCGCCCCCCACTCCAGTAGCCCCGCCCCCCACTCCAGTAGCCCCGCCCCCCACTCCAGTAGCCCCGCCCCCCACTCCAGTAGCCCCGCATCATGAACAAGCAACTGGGAGGTGAAATATTGGGCATAGTTAAAGGGTAAAATGTGTCTGGGGGTGTTGTTATGGCGGCTAATAACGCAATCGTCCGTAACGATTGGGCAGGGGGTTGTGGGGGTGAGGGAGGGGGTTGTGGGGGTGAGGGAGGGGGGTTGTGGGGGTGAGGGAGGGGGTTGTGGGGGTGAGGGAGGGGGGTTGTGGGGGTGAGGGAGGGGGTTGTGGGGGTGAGGGAGGGGGTTGTGGGGGTGAGGGAGGGGGTTGTGGGGGGTGAGGAAGGGCTTGTGGGGATGAGGGAGGGGGTTGTGGGGGTGAGGGAGGGGGTTGTGGGGGTGAGGGAGGGGGTTGTGTGAGGGGGTTGTGGGGGTGAGGGAGGAGGTTGTGGGGGTGAGGGAGGGGGGTTGTGGGGGTGAGGGAGGGGGTTGTGGGGGGTGAGGAAGGGGTTGTGGGGGTGAGGGAGGGGGTTGTGGGGGTGAGGGAGGGGGTTGTAGGGGGTGAGGAAGGGGTTGTGGGGTGAGGGAGGGGGGTTGTGTGGGTAAGGGAGGGGGTTGTGGGGGTGAGGGTGGGGGTTGTGGGGGTATGAGAGGGGGTCCCTTAGGTAGGAAAGATGAAGGGAAGGTCCAGAGTTGGGGGGGGGGGGGAATTGAAACATCACCACCAACCTCACGTATGTTTATTTTTTGTGTAGGGGTGAAAAGATGAAGTGTTGGAGAAGGAAATAGTTTAATAAATGTGGAATATAGAGTGAGTTATGATAGGAGGCGGGCTGTCCGCCTCGCTGACACGGTGTGTGGGTGTTGGCAGGTAAGCTAAGCTTGCTGGCTTCTGCTGGGAAGCTATGAGTGTGTGAGAGCCTTTTCACGTGTATTTCAGCACATATGGATGTCTGTAGATGAATACAATGTAGCATTTATACACACACTTATTACGTACATGTTTTGCTGTTCTATTTTGAGGGTCATTTCTTGCTGGGGATTTCCGTCTGTATTTCATCTTGGAATAATTGTTTGTTTACCATTTGGATTATATTGGTCACATTGGTGGCTTGCTGCTGCAGTCTGATGGGCAGTGGTTGTATGTTCAGGGCTTCATGCAGCAGGGGTAGGCTGATGTAGGTGGGGAGGGGAGGTAGGCTGTGGAGAGGTTATCTTGAGGTTATCTTGAGATGATTTCGGGGCTTTAGTGTCCCCGCGGCCCGGTCCTCCACCAGGCCTCCACCCCCATGAAGCAGCCCGTGACAGCTGACTAACACCCAGGTACCTATTTTACTGCTAGGTAACAGGGGCATAGGGTGAAAGAAACTCGGCCCATTGTTTCTCGCAAGCTAGGAATCGAACCCGGGACCACAGGATAACAAGTCCAGCGTGCTGTCCGCTCGGCCGACTGGATCCCCAGGGGTGAAGGATGGGACAAATGCTCCCCCCAACCTTGTTGCACCTGTTACAACCCACACGATTTAACGCGTGTGCCCGCAATTAGTGTTTGGTTTATCTCTTATGTCGCTGGGCCGTAAGGTCGACTCCTCCCTGGACACCCTGGAACATGGCAGCTTCATCACCCTGCCAGTCAGATTCTTCTTGTTTGCCGAATTGTTCACAAAGAAGCATCGACAATGCATTACAGGAGCCATTGTATATATATTTGCAAGGTGTGGCCTCCAGGGGGCAGATTCACGAAGCAGTTACGCCAGTACTTACGAACCTGTACATCTTTTCTCAATCTTTGGCGGCTTTGTTTCCAATTATTAAACAGTTAATGAGCTCCGAAGCACCAGGAGGCTGTTTATAACAATAACAACAGTTGATTGGCAAGTTTTCATGCTTGTAAACTGTTTAATAAATGTAACCAAAGATTGAGGAAAGATGTACACGTTCATAACCCGCCAAACACACACCGAAACTACGACGTTGGTACAACGTTCGAACAAGTTTTAACAACACCTAACCAGTTATAACAACCAATATAGCAAGTTGTAACAACGTTCTAATAGGTCATAAACACGTTAAGCCAAGATGTAACAACTTTATTACAAGTTGTAACAAGCGGAAAATAGAGACAGTTTCGGTTTGTGTTTCCAGGGAAGTACTTGCGTAACTGCTTCGTGAATCGGGGTCGTGGACTCGGTTGCAAGTTGATCATAGCAAGTGGCAGTAGAGCGCGACAGGGACTAAACTGCCGCCGTTAACCTTATGTGGCTTAGACATTATTGCCTCCGGGAAAAACTGCGGTTCTAAAGTGCCGTTTGGGGTGATAAATTGATGGGTGATCATTCCATCTGCTCCGGACACACACACACACACGCGCGGTCTACCTGTTGTCGGGCTCTGGGAGGGTTGGTGGCACTCGCGCCACACCTGCTCTAGCTGGCTCTGGGACTCAGGCCACACCTGCTTTAGCTGGCTCTGGGACTCCACACCTGCTCTAGCTGGCTCTGGGACTCCACACCTGCTCTAGCTGGCTCTGGGACTCCACACCTGCTCTAGCTGGCTCTGGGACTCCACACCTGCTCTAGCTGGCTCTGGGACTCCACACTTACTTCACACACTTCCTTCACACCTGCTTTGGCTATGTGACTTCCTCCACACCTGCTCTGGCCCTGGTACTCCACACCTGCTCTGGCCCTCGTGACCTCTCAGCTGGTCATGCTCATCATCAATGAGTTATCTGTGAGCTTCCATATGTCGGCTGTAAGTCATTCACGAGCACAGGTGTGTGTGGCAGGTGTAGTAACGAGCGGGGCGGGTACAGGTGTGTGAGGCAGGTGTAGTAACGAGCGTGGCGGGTACAGGTGTGTGCGGCAGGTGTAGTAACGAGCGGGGCTATCTTGAGGTTATCTTGAGATGATTTCGGGGCTTTTTAGTGTCCCCGCGGCCCGGTCCTCGACCAGGCCTCCACCCCCAGGAAGCAGCCCGTGACAGCTGACTAACACCCAGGTACCTATTTTACTGCTAGGTAACAGGGGCATAGGGTGAAAGAAACACTGCCCATTGTTTCTCGCCGGCGCCTGGGATCGAACCCAGGACCACAGGATCACAAGTCCAGCGTGCTGTCCGCTCGGCCGACCGGCTCCCTGGCTACAGGTGTGGCTGCAGGTGTGTGAGGCAGGTGTTGTAACGGCACCGTTGACACCTGCCATAAGCCTGACCTATAGGGCCGACCTTTACCTAATCAGATGTTTCATTAATTATCAATGTTGATATGACGAGCGCTTGTGGAAACACACAATTAACGACCGTTCTGTCACTTGTAAAATCTATCTGCTTGAATTGTTGAATACCTGGCACTCTCCCGGAGCGTGGCACTGTGTGTGTGTCAGAGTGCCACTTGGGGGGTTACAAGGCACAGTCGGCGGTGTCACGGCACTTCCTCTCGCTAGTGTCCCCCTCCTGCCTAGCTTCCCCGGCAGGGGCCTGACAGCTGAGCGGACAGCGCTCAGGATTCGTAGTCCTGAGGTTCCGGGTTCGATCCACCTTACCAGACCACCTTACACTTGTGGAGGAAGAGTAGAATAAAAAGTGTATTAAAAATGGTATATTAAAAAAAATAGTATTGGTATATATATTACATCACTGAGTATAGTCAGACCTATGGCAGGTTATGTCAGCACGATGGGATCGAACTGACGTCCCTGAGTCATCCTAGTGTCCAACGATGCTCCGTTGTTCTGTTCTGTTTATTTCACTAAAGATCTGTTTTTTTGTGTGTTTTTTTTAGTGTGTAGGTTGTGGTTGTGTTAGTAGAGGCGGGGGAAGGTGTTGGGCAGGAGAAGCTCCCCTGTGTACACATTTAAACAATGATATATATCCCTGGAGGCAGCGCTGACCTTCGTAGGGAGGAATTATTAAGGGGTCTATGCTTGAGTGGGTCCTTTGATGGTGTTGTTGGTTGGTGTAAGTGTGGGTGTGGTGGTGGCTAGGCCAGTATGGTGGGTGTGGTGGTGGTGAGGGTGGCTAGGCCAGTATGGTGGGTGTGGTGGTGGTGGTGGTGGTGAGGGTGGCTAGGCCAGTATGGTGGTGGTGGTGGTGGTGGTTAGGCCAGTATGGTGGTGGTGGTGGTGAGGAGGGCTAAGCCAGTATGGTGAGTGTGATGGTGGTGGGGAGGACTTACCTATCAGTACCTATCTATAGGTGACTACGGGGAAGCTAGGTCCAGCTCCTCACACCCCGTCTTGTAGCCTTATTGTACCTGTTGTGTTATAATGTACATTTACTGATGTTCACATTCTTGTGGAGCGTGGCCTTAAAGTAGTGATTAGGGGTGTACAGCTTCCACTTATGTCCTCTCATCCTACTTTCAGTTTAAAAGAGGCTGTCCTTGTCCACCTTGTCTATTTTCCTCAGTATCTTGTATGCTGTAATCATATCCCTTCTGTTTCTTCTATCATCCAGTAGAGTAAGATCTATAATTTCATTAACCTATCCTTAGTGGATACTATCCTTGGTGGAGGCCTGGTCGAGGAACGGGCCGCGGGGACACTGAAGCCCCGAAATCATCTCAAGATAGATCCTGATAGCTTAATCCTCTTAACTCTGGCAGCAATCTTGTTGTAAATCTCTATACCTTTTTTTTCAATTTTGGTTTTATGCTTCACAAGATACGCATTCCAAGCCGGTGCTGCATATTCCAGTGTTGGTGTAACATATGTTGTGTAGAACGCCATGAAGGACTGGTGATTGTGGTGCGTTTAACTGTGGCAATGTTATGGCAGTTGTGACCTGAGGTGGCAAGAAGCTCCTAGACGCGTCACGGGCATGTTGTTTGTAAACACTGTGGCGGAACACGTGGTGTCAGGTGTGTGTGGGGGGGGGGGGGTGTTGTGTCCTGCGTGGGGCCGTCCTCATACCCCCCCACCCCCCTTCCCCCCACACCACACCTCCCCCCATGATCCTCCTGCCTGTCTTGCTTCCGTGTAATCTCTTCCCTTGTATCCTGGTGTTTGCTGCTCCACTTGCGTCATCACACTACGTAGTGTGATTACCCACTGTGGCCCCCACTGCCCCCCTGCGTCACCCCACTGCCCCCTGCGTCACCCCACTGCCCCCCTGCGTCACCACACTGCCCCCTGCGTCACCCCACTGCCCCCTGCGTCACCCCACTGCCCTCCTGCGTCACCCCACTGCTCTCCTGCGTCACCCCACTGTCCCCTGCGTCACCCCACTGCCCCCTGCGTCACCCCACTGCCCCCTGCGTCACCCCACTGCCCCCTGCGTCACCCCGCTGCCCCCTGCGTCATACCACTGCCCTCCTGCGTCACCCCACTGCCCCCTGCGTCACCCCACTGCCCCTCTGCGTCACCCCACTGCCCCCTGCGTCACCCCACTGCCCCCTGCGTCACCCCACTGCCCCCTGCGTCATACCACTGCCCCCCTGCGTCACCCCACTGCCCCCTGCGTCATACCACTGCCCCCTGCGTCACCACACTGCCCCCTGCGTCATCCCACTGCCCCCTGCGTCACCCCACTGCCCCCTGCGTCACCCCACTGCCCCCTGCGTCACCCCACTGCCCCCCTGCGTCACCCCACTGCCCCCTGCGTCACCACACTGCCCCCTGCGTCATCCCACTGCCCCCTGCGTCACCCCACTGCCCCCCTGCGTCGCCCCACTGCCCTCCTGCGTCACCCCACTGTCCCCTGCGTCACCCTCACTGCCCCCCCTGCGTCACCCCACTGCCCCCCCTGCGTCACCCCACTGCCCCCCATGCGTCACCCCCACTGCCCCCCCTGCGTCACCCCACTGCCCTCTTGCGTCACCCCACTGCACTCCTGCGTCACCCCACGGCCCCCCTGCGTCACCCCACGGCCTCCCTGCGTCACCCCACTGCCCTCCTGCGTCACCCCACCGCCTCCCTTCATCACCCCACTGCAGACACCTGGTAGTTGAAACCTCTATATGGTCAGTCGATCCTCTCGGTCGATTTCACAATGTCACTAAACTGATGTATTAAATTCCCCGAACCTAACCTAACCGAGGACCCAGGAATAGAAAACGGAACATCTTTTGTTAATCCTTATGGAATTTCGTTAACTTCCGCTAACCCTTAGGGGATTTATGCCCCAAAACGCGACATAGCATTGAGAGGACGGGGTGGGGTGAACCAGAGGGTATTGTGGTGAACCAGAGGGTATTGTGGTGAACCAGTGGGTATTGTGGTGAACCAGAGGGTATTGTGGTGAACCAGAGGGTATTGTGGTGAACCAGAGGGTATTGTGGTGAACCAGAGAGTATTGTGGTGAACCAGAGGGTATTGTGGTGAATCAGAGGGTATTGTGGTGAACCAGTGGGTATTGTGGTGAACCAGTGGGTATTGTGGTGAACCAGAGGGTATTGTGGTGAACCAGTGGGTATTGTGGTGAACCAGAGGGTATTGTGGTGAACCAGTGGGTATTGTGGTGAACCAGTGGGTATTGTGGTGAACCAGTGGGTATTGTGGTGAACCAGAGGGTATTGTGGTGAACCAGTGGGTATTGTGGTGAACCAGAGGGTATTGTGGTGAACCAGTGGGTATTGTGGTGAACCAGAGGGTATTGTGGTGAACCAGAGGGTATTGTGGTGAACCAGAGGGTATTGTGGTGAACCAGAGAGTATTGTGGTGAACCAGAGGGTATTGTGGTGAACCAGAGAGTATTGTGGTGAACCAGAGGGTATTGTGGTGAACCAGAGGGTATTGTGGTGAACCAGTGGGTATTGTGGTGAACCAGTGGGTATTGTGGTGAACCAGAGGGTATTGTGGTGAACCAGAGGGTATTGCGGTGAACCAGAGGGTATTGTGGTGAACCAGAGAGTATTGTGGTGAACCAGAGGGTATTGTGGTGAACCAGAGGGTATTGTGGTGAACCAGAGGGTATTGTGGTGAACCAGAGGGTATTGTGGTGAACCAGAGGGTATTGTGGTGAACCAGAGGGTATTGTGGTGAACCAGAGGGTATTGTGGTGAACCAGTGGGTATTGTGGTGAACCAGTGGGTATTGCGGTGAACCAGAGGGTATTGTGGTGAACCAGAGGGTATTGTGGCGAACCAGTGGGTATTGTGGTGAACCAGAGGGTATTGTGGTGAATCAGAGGGTATTGTGGTGAACCAGAGGGTATTGTGGTGAACCAGAGGGTATTGTGGTGAACCAGAGGGTATTGTGGCGAACCAGTGGGTATTGTGGTGAACCAGAGGGTATTGTGGTGAACCAGTGGGTATTGTGGTGAACCAGAGGGTATTGTGGTGAACCAGAGGGTATTGTGGTGAACCAGAGGGTATTGTGGTGAATCAGAGGGTATTGTGGCGAACCAGTGGGTATTGTGGTGAACCAGAGGGTATTGTGGCGAACCAGAGGGTATTGTGGTGAACCAGAGGGTATTGTGGTGAACCAGAGGGTATTGTGGTGAACCAGAGGGTATTGTCGTGAACCAGAGGGTATTGTGGCGAACCAGTGGGTATTGTGGTGAACCAGAGGGTATTGTGGTGAACCAGAGGGTATTGTGGTGAACCAGAGGGTATTGTGGTGAACCAGAGGGTATTGTGGTGAACCAGAGGGTATTGTGGTGATCCAGTGGGTATTGTGGTGAACCAGAGGGTATTGTGATGAACCAGAGGGTATTGTGGTGAACCAGAGGGTATTGTGGTGAACCAGAGGGTATTGTGGTGAACCAGTGGGTATTGTGGTGAACCGGACAGTGTGGTGGGCGTCGGGCGGGGGGGGGGGGGGGGGGGCCGAGGAGCAGGGGGGGGACGAGGAGCACTGGGGTGGGGGTGTTGTTGTGGGTTGGTCCGTAGGCGGCGTGTCGGGCGCCATGCGGCGGCTCCTTAAGGAGAAGAACCGCTGATTGCGCCTTGCGGGTCGAAGTAAACAGGTGTCAGCACTTATGCGTGCTACGTCTGCTGCTGCTGCTGCTGTTGCTGCTCCTGTTGTTGCTGCTGCTGTTGCTGCTGCTGCTGCTGCTGCTGCTGCTGCCATTCCTGCTGCTCTTGCTGCTGTTCAACATTTGTGTGTGTGGACGCCGGCCTCTCGCACTCAGATCGTCTAATGGTAACTGTTTTTTTTATCCTACAGAAGTATCATTCACTTTCCACGGTAACTGACAGGCCGTGGTGAGAGCCAATAACATGAAGGGTTTTTTGCTGTACCAAGTCTTGACCAATCATGTTTGTTGAACTGTTCCGTTACCTCTCGCCAAGCGTACAGTCACTTGTTCTTCTGTCCTCCTTGTTCTGCTGTTCTTCTCTCTCTCTCTCTCTCTCTCTCTCTCTCTCTCTCTCTCTCTCTCTCTCTCTCTCTCTCTCTCTCTCTCTCTCTCTCTCTCTCTCTCTCTCTCTCGAGTTATCTTAAACGACACTCAAACTAATCTGCTGAACTCCATGAAAACTGCCTAGTTAGGGCATGAATTCTGCGCAGGCAGCCATTAAAATTGCGTAATCAGGTTTTTTTTCCGCGGTGGCTTTGGGCAAGGTCAGAGGTCAGAATAGCGGGGCACGAGGTGTAGTTTTTTGGGGACTACAGGTGTGGTTGGGTAGTTTTGGGGACTACAGGTGTGGTTGGGTAGTTTTGGGGACTACAGGTGTGGTTGGGTAGTTTTGGGGACTACAGGTGTGGTTGGTAGTTTTGGGGACTACAGGTGTGGTTGGGTAGTTTTGGGGACTACAGGTGTGGTTGGTAGTTTTGGGGACTACAGGTGTGGTTGGTAGTTTTGGGGACTACAGGTGTGGTTGGGTAGTTTTGGGGACTACAAGTGTGGTTGGGTAGTTTTGGGGACTACAGGTGGTTGGGTAGTTTTGGGGACTACAGGTGTGGTTGGGTAGTTTTGGGGACTACAGGTGTGATTGGGTAGTTTTGGGGACTACAGGTGTGGTTGGTAATTTTGGGGACTACAGGTGTGGTTGGGTAGTTTTGAGGACTACAGGTGTGGTTGGTAGTTTTGGGGACTACAGGTGTGGTTGGTAGTTTTGGGGACTACAGGTGTGGTTGGGAAGTTTTGGGGACTACAGGTGTGGTTGGGTAGTTTTGGGGACTACAGGTGTGGTGGGTAGACAGACAGACACACACACACACACACACACACACACCCAATAGGCTCAGGAATCTGTACACCAGTTGATTGACGGTTGAGAGGCGGGACCAAAGAGCCAGAGCTCAACCCCCGCAAGCACAATTAGGTGAGTACAATTAGGTGAGTACACACACACACACACACACACACACACACACACACACACACACACACAGGGGCCTCGTAGCCTGGTGGATAGCGCGCAGGACTCGTAATTCTGTGGCGCGGGTTCGATTCCCGCACGAGGCAGAAACAAATGGGCAAAGTTTCTTTCACCCTAAGTGCCCCTGTTACCTAGCAGTAAATAGGTACCTGGGAGTTAGTCAGCTGTCACGGGCTGCTTCCTGGGGTGTGTGTGTGTGGTGTGGAAAAAAAAAATAGTAGTTAGTAAACAGTTGATTGACAGTTGAGAGGCGGGCCGAAAGAGCAAAGCTCAACCCCCGCAAAACACAACTAGTAAACACACACACACACACACACAGAGTCGTGCTTATCAAGTGGGTTAAGGTACCAGAACGCCATGGTGCATAGCGCTCCTGGCTATCTGGGTTCGAATCCTTCTGGGGGTCTGGTAGCTGAGTGAACAGCACGCAGGACTCGTAATTCAGTGACCCGGGTTCGATTTCCGGACCAGACAGAAACAAATGGGCAAAGTTTCTATCACCCTGTATGCCCACTATTACCTAGCAATAAATAGGTACCTTGGAGTTAGTCAGCTGTCACGGAGCTGTTTCCTGGGTGGGGGGATTAGAATTAGTAGTTAGTAAGAGTTGAGAGGCGGGGCGAAAGAGCCAGAGCTCAACCCCCGCAAGCACACACAGGTGAGTAGAGTGCGCGTGTGGAGGCTGGAATCTATGCCTCTGTAACAGAATGTTTTGTTTACCAAGTAATGTATCGGTGGGATAAGCATTATATAAATCCTGTCTAAATATTCTGATAATAGCCGTGTTTATTGTATCATAAAAGTAATGTAATTGTCATCACGTTATCGATGGTTTTAGTGTGTGTGTGTGTGTGTGTGTGTGTGTGTGTGTGTGTGTGTGTGTGTACTCACCTAATTGTACTCACCTAATTGTGCTTGCGGGGGTTGAGCTCTGGCTCTTTGGTCCCGCCTCTCAACCGTCAATCAACTGGTGTACAGATTCCTGAGCCTATTGGGCTCTATCATATCTACATTTGAAACTGTGAATGGAGTCAGCCTCCACCACATCACTTCCTAATGCATTCCATTTGCTAACTACTCTGACACTGAAAAAGTTCTTTCTAACGTCTCTGTGGCTCATTTGGGTACTCAGCTTCCACCTGTGTCCCCTTGTTCGCGTCCCACCAGTGTTGAAAAGTTCATCCTTGTTTACCCGGTCGATTCCCCTGAGGATTTTGTAGGTTGTGATCATGTCCCCCCTTACTCTTCTGTCTTCCAGTGTCGTGAGGTGCATTTCCCGCAGCCTTTCCTCATAACTCATGCCTCTTAGTTCTGGGACTAGTCTAGTAGCATACCTTTGGACTTTTTCCAGCTTCGTCTTGTGCTTGACAAGGTACGGGCTCCATGCTGGGGCCGCATACTCCAGGATTGGTCTTACATATGTGGTGTACAAGATTCTGAATGATTCCTTACACAGGTTCCTGAACGCCGTTCTGATGTTAGCCAGCCTCGCATATGCCGCAGACGTTATTCTCTTTATGTGGGCTTCAGGAGACAGGTTTGGTGTGATATCAACTCCTAGATCTTTCTCTCTGTCTGTTTCATTAAGTACTTCATCTCCTATTCTGTATCCTGTGCCTGGCCTCCTGTTTCCACTGCCTAGTTTCATTACTTTGCATTTACTCGGGTTGAACTTCAACAGCCATTTGTTGGACCATTCACTCAGTCTATCCAGGTCATCTTGTAGCCTCCTACTATCATCCTCTGTTTCAATCCTCCTCATAATTTTTGCATCGTCGGCAAACATTGAGAGGAACGAATCTATACCCTCTGGGAGATCATTTACATATACCAGAAACAGTATAGGTCCAAGGACTGACCCCTGCGGGACTCCACTTGTGACGTCTCGCCAATCTGAGACCTCACCCCTCACACAGACTCGTTGTCTCCTGTTGCTTAGGTATTCCTCTATCCACCGGAGTACCTTCCCTCTCACTCCAGCCTGCATCTCCAACTTTCGCACTAGCCTCTTGTGTGGCACTGTATCAAAGGCTTTCTGACAATCCAAAAATATGCAGTCTGCCCACCCTTCTCTTTCTTGCCTTATTTTTGTTGCCTGGTCGTAGAATTCAAGTAACCCTGTGAGGCAGGACCTGCCATCCCTGAACCCATGTTGATGCTGTGTTACAAAGTTCCTTCGCTCCAGATGCTCCACTAGTTTTTTTCGCACAATCTTCTCCATCAGCTTGCATGGTATGCAGGTTAGGGACACTGGCCTGTAGTTCAGTGCCTCCTGTCTATCCCCTTTCTTGTATATCGGGACTACGTTAGCTGCTTTCCAAATATCTGGCAGTTCCCCTGTTGCCAGTGATTTGTTATACACTATGGAGAGTGGTAGGCTCAGTTCTCTTGCTCCTTCCTTTAGAACCCAAGGGGAGATTCCATCTGGGCCTATAGCCTTCGTCACGTCCAACTCTAGTAAACACTTCCTTACTTCCCCACTGGTAATCTCAAACTCTTCCAGTGGTTCCTGGTTAGCTATTCCCTCACTTACCTCTGGAATTTCTCCTTGTTCTAAGGTGAAGACCTCCTGGAATTTCTTATTCAATTCCTCACACACTTCCTTGTCATTTGTAGTGAATCCTTCCGCCCCTATCCTTAATCTCATAACCTGTTCCTTTACTGTTGTTTTTCTCCTAATGTGGCTATGCAACAATTTAGGCTGAGTCTTTGCCTTGCTTGCGATGTCATTTTCGTATTGTCTTTCTGCCTCTCTTCTCATCCTGACATATTCATTCCTGGCATTCTGGTATCTTTCTCTGCTCTCCAGTGTCCTGTTATTCCTATAGTTTCTCCATGCCCTTTTACTTTGCTGCTTAGCTAGCCTACATCTTTGATTAAACCATGGGTTTCTCATCTTCATTTCTCTGTTTTCCTTTTGGACTGGGACAAACTTGTTTGCTGCGTCCTTGCACTTCTGCGTGATGTAATCCATCATATCTTGGGCCGTCTTTCCCCTGAGCTCTGTTTCCCATGCTATATCTGTTAGGAATTTTCTTATCCCCTCATAGTTTCCCTTTCGGTATGCTAACCTTTTGGTTTCGGTATCCCTCCTCGAGTTCAATAACCCTTCTTCAATCAAGTACTCAAACACCAGTACACTGTGGTCGCTCATTCCTACTGGGTCCTCAAAACCGATTTCTCTGATGTCGTGTGTGTGTGTGTGTGTGTGTGTGTGTGTGTGTGTGTGTGTGTGTGTGTGTGTGCTCACCTAGTTGTGCCTTCGGGGGCTGAGCTTCGGCTCTGTTTATCCCGCCTTTCGGCTGTCAATCAATTGGTTTGTACAGGTGCCTCAGCCTATTGGGTTCTATTATATCTACATTTGCGGGAGTTGCCTCCACCCACCACCACCACTACCTGTCCTCCGTCCACCACCACTACCTGCCCTGCCTCCACCCACCACCACCACTACCTGTCCTCCGTCCACCACCACTACCTGCCCTGCCTCCACCCACCACCACCACTACCTGTCCTCCGTCCACCACCACTACCTGCCCTGCCTCCACCCACCACCACCACTACCTGTCCTCCGTCCACCACCACTACCTGCCCTGCCTCCACCCACCACCACCACCACCACCACCACTACCTGTCCTCCGTCCACCACCACCAACACCACCACCACCCCTCCCCCCTGCCTCTCCGGCAGGCATAAGGCCGCCTCGTGATTTCTTCATTATGAGGACAATTAGCCTCAGCCTCTGGGAAATGAGTCATTAGGCGGTGACGCCTTGTGTTGCGCGGGGTCACCTCCGCTAATGAGGTACTCCCCCCCTACCCCCCTTACCCGCCCCCTTACCTCTATATTAGTATAAGCTAAGACTAAACTTATATATATTCTATATATTTATATAGAATATATATAATATATATATATTCTATATATTTATATAGAATATATATAATATATATATATATTCTATATATTTATATATTCCCCCCCTACCCACCCCCCCTTACCTAAATATATATTGAGTATAAGCTAAGACTAAACTTTAATATGATTTCCAGTGATATTCCAATATGAATGTTGCACGCTGAAAACTGGTACTGTGTATCAACTTGCTAAGAAATTAACCTAACAGACGACTGGTACGTGTTTATATCACGTTTATATCACGTGTTTATATGTGTGTGTGTAAATCACGAAAATATACACGTGATTAAAATGTGACAGTGTTAGACCACGGAGGAAAATTGAAACAGGAATTTCCTTAAGTACTTTCGTATATTAATACATCTTCAGAAGTGTTTATATGTGTGATTATATCCTCGGACGTGTGGATGACTATATATATGACACGGGCGGGGGTCACTAACGCCTCTGGCCTTCAGTAGTGGTCAGGAGAAAGTCAAAAATTCCAGTTAGACAACAGTAGCTGTTTCTGGAAATTTTCCTTATTAACACCACTCAATAGCTCGGTTGATAGAGCTTCCGCCTCACACACGTGGGGTCACGGTTCGAGTCTCCTAGAGCCCAGGTGAATGGAATATATATGTGTGTTGTATCTAATAGGCCAACTTGCCTATCAAGCAGAGTTTTCCTCAACTCATATATTTTTCTACATTTTATCTTGTGGAATGATAAAGCTTTCCATTATATACGATTTTAATTTATTTTAAATCCAGTTTTAAGTAACATTTTATCAGACCTTAGTAATTCGTGTTCATAATATAATAATATTTATTCAAATAAAGCAAATGGAAAAAAAATATTTGAAAATAACGAAAATAACTGTGCCTGTTAGGCAAATCGGGCCTTGCATTCTCGACCAAGTAACTATATATATATATATATGTATATCTTGTAACCATCAAATGCATAATAAAGCACAAAAAATATTTAAGGAAGGGGGTGGTAGGAGAAAAGCACACAGAAACTGTATTGGAGGGGATCTAAACATTCCCTCTAATGCGTTATGCGTGGTTTCCTCCGAGGCTATGGGTCCCCCTTCTTCCAGCTAGAGGTGGTACTCCCTTCCCATTTTATATATATATATATATATATATATATATATATATATATATATATATATATATATATATATATATATATATATATATATATATATATACATATACATATATTGGAACAGGTTTTCTCTAATCCATATGAAAAAAGACAATAGCATTTTGCAATTGCAAATTTTCTTGTGTATATTTTCCATTTTACGTCAATACCCCTCCTACCCTCTACAAGGCGAAGAAACATTAAATCACTTAGTATTTCAATTACGTTTCGCCGTTTCGTCAACAAGATGATATATTCAGGAATATACACATGACACATGTATACTACGATTACATGCAAAAACATTGAGATATAAGCGTGTATTCATCACGCCCCATCATGCCCATTCTTGGGGGGATGAGTGTGGTCCTTAACCGTAGTGTGCGACGGAGTATTGGGGTCGGGTGGTTGCTCTCTTAACACTACTCTACTGGTATTTTCTCCTCTGGTTCAGTGGAGGACCATCAAACAGTTGTATGCGTCATGTTAAATTAATTCGTGTGTGTGTGTGTGTGTGTGTGTGTGTGTGTGTGTGTGTGTGTGTGTGTGTGTGTGTGTGTGTGTGTGTGTGTGTGTGTTTGTGTGTGTGTTTGTGTGTGTTTGTGTGTGTGTGTGTGTGTGTGTGTGTGTGTGTGTGTGTGTGTGTGTGTGTGTGTGTGTGATGATTGTGTGATGATTGTGGAGCCCTGTGTTATGTCCTGGTCTACGAGTGGTCTCGGAAAACGACTTATCATCTGTTTTTTTTTATGTAACTGCTGCTCAACAGGGAGAGTCAAACAGGAGTGGACATAGCTTTGTGGCAACAAGATCCAACAGTTTTCCCCCCCATAGAAAAAAAAGAGGTTCTAAAGCAGGTCACGATAATTATAACACAACATTGTTTTAACACACACACAAGCATTGCTAATAAATTGTCTGCAATCAGACGTCCGTTAAGGGAAATATATAAATAATAGCAGCAGCTCTGCCAGATTTGTTCTGGTAACTACTCTCTTCCATACCGTAGTTCAATAGCTAGGTGAATACAACTAGGTGAATACCACCTATGGTGGTGGTATTCACCTGTGAGGTGCTCGACCAATACCAACCTACATTCTGGATCACAAAGAGAACATTTGACCTACAGGGTCAAATGTTTGGGCAGCGGCACTCATCCTGTGAGTGGTTCGGGCAGCGGCACTCGTCCTGTGAGTGGTTCGGGCAGCGGCACTCATCTTGTGAGTGGTTCGGGCAGCGGCACTCGTCCTGTGAGTGGTTTGGGCAGCGGCACTCATCCTGTGAGTGGTTCGGGCAGGGGCACTCATCTTGTGAGTGGTTCGGGCAGGGGCACTCGTCCTGTGAGTGGTTTGGGCAGCGGCACTCATCCTGTGAGTGGTTCGGGCAGCGGCACTCATCTTGTGAGTGGTTCGGGCAGCGGCACTCGTCCTGTGAGTGGTTTGGGCAGCGGCACTCATCTTGTGAGTGGTTCGGGCAGGGGCACTCGTCCTGTGAGTGGTTTGGGCAGCGGCACTCATCTTGTGAGTGGTTCGGGCAGGGGCACTCATCCTGTGAGTGGACGCACCACCATAGAAGCATGAGCTCTCTGAGGGCACAGTAAACACATGCCTAGTACACACCTTTACAACACTTAAACAGTGAGTTAATGGTAGACTTGTTTATATTAAATATAAGTAGTATTGAGGAAAATTGTACAAAATGATTGTGTATTAAAAGAGGAGATATAAATATATGATTGTAGGCCGCAATAGTGAGCGCATCATAAAAAACGGAGGGAACTAACGGGGTTTATGGTGGGGGGGGGGGGAGACTGCAACTTTTGGCAGAGGTCCAGCGGCCTGCACCGGGGGCTTGTCATGATGCAATTTTTTTTTTGCATTGTTGTTACTTATGGTGATGGATGTGGCAGGTGTGCAGACCTGTGGTGTGTGCCCCCCCTCCCCCCCCCCCCCGTGGCAGGACAACACACTCGTGTTGACACCCAGGCCGCCCGCGCCACCTGTTTCACCTCCAACACCCAGAATTTGGTCAGGTATTTTTGGGAGTGAGCGATCGTTATATGACGGGGGAATGTACGCAAGTGACAGACTCCCGTCATTCTGTGATACTTTACTTGTGTGGACTCTGTGGTGTACTAAGTTTTTTTAACTGAAGTTACGCAAAATGCGCAAACTTGAGGGCGTAGAGCTGTCACTGGCATGGGAGGAAAGAGGGCAGCTACAGAGCTGTGAGACAGAGAGCAGCCACAGAGCCGTCAGAGGCTGAAGGAAACCAAAGCAGCCTGACAGAGGGTAGGTCGACAGACTCGCCTAGAGATCAGAGACATCATCAAGAATGGGTAAAGAAATCCGCTCCAAGCAACAGCCTGTTGGATCAAGCTTTCACAAGTCAAGCCTGGCCTGGAGCCAAGCTTGGGGGAGAACAACTCCCAAACCATCTCCAGGTAACATCCAGGTAAGACTTCTTATTAACACAGCGTCTAAGATTCTTGCAGATCTACACCTTTAAATAATTCCTAACGATACCAATGGGCATGATAGAATTTGTATAATTATTAAATATGAATGATAGCCGCATTGAAAAGGAAATACACTCGGTGGCTTCTAGAACTTGAAAGGCCTTTTAACACCCTTTAAATACAAAGTCAATTACCAATTGGTCAGGGAGCTGTGGCAGGACTGAAATAAATTATTTTGGTGATGATTGAAGTCTGCTCCACACCCGGTACCTGCTGCTCCACACCCGGTACCTGCTGCTCCACACCCGCTGCTCCACACCCGGTACCTGCTGCTCCACACCTGCTGCTCCACACCCGGTACCCGCTGCTCCACACCTGCACTCCACACCCGGTACCCCTACACAAACAGGTGTTATCAAGGTTTTGGTGACGATCTGCCTCAACTGTTTAGCGTTTTAATGTAGGGGCAATTTGATGAATTTAGCCCAAACAGGCAACAGTTGTTGGTGCGAGTCATAAAATATTCATGTGACACCAGAATATTTTGTCACGTAAACGGAAGTGGTCATTACATGCTGTTCTGCCACATTTATGTTAATATACATATAAATGTATTCATGTGTGTATATATACATATGTATATACACACACACACACACAGACATACACACACACACATACACACACACACACACACACACACACACACACACACACACACACACACACACACACACACACACACACACACACACACACACACTCACTCACACACACGTGTGTGGTGTGGAAAAAAAGTAGTTAGTAAAACAGTTGATTGACAGTTGAGAGGCGGGCCGAAAGAGCAAAGCTCAACCCCCGCAAACACAACTAGGTGAAAACTAGGTGAATACACACACACACACACACACACACACACACACACACACACACACACACACACACACACACACACACACACACACACACACACACACACATATACACGTCAAAGGAAAAAAAATGGGAATAGATGCAACAGGGCTAGGAACGAATACATAAATATACGAAGAATGTTAAATATACATAAAGAATACGAAGAATAGTGGAAAGACACTATGAAAATGAGGTTGACTCTAAAGCAATGACAACGAAACCTCCTACATAATCATATAAGAAGGGAAATGGCTATGAACAACCCGGTGACTTGCCTATGAAAAAGAGGAGGTGAATATACAGGAAATAACAATGGAACTTGTGAGGACCTTAAGGTCAGTTTCAGTGCAGTGTTCACAATTGAACTTGAACAGCTCCCAGTGCTAGACGAGGTGATTACCCTAGATGAGAGACTATTAAATATTGATGTAACAGCAGAGAAAGTAAAGAGGAGGAGGGGGAATTAGCATCACGGCACTGAACTAAAGCTATTGGGCCGGGCAACGTTATCACCTTGGAGGTTAAATGAAGCAGCACAGGCCCTCAGAGTACCTCTGGCATTGATATTTAATGTCACTTACAAAGGGCGAATTGTCCACCTGCTGGAGGAAGGGGAAATGTGATATCAATGTGCTGGTCGTTGTTTTGCCACATAATTGCATGTATGGAAAGGAGATAGAGAAGAGCCACTTAACAGACCAGTGTCTCTGACGAACATCTGAAAAGTACTCGAAAGAGTCATAAGAATAAGACTAGTTACACACCTGTAGAAATTTAGGTATGTAAACAAACATCATCATAGCTTTTGCGAAAGGAAATCGTGCCTGACATACGTACTGAAATTCTATGATAAAGTAACGAAAATAAGGCAGGATAGAGAAGGATGGGTACATTGCATATTTCTGGACTGTCATAAAGCCTTTAACACAGTAGCTCACAAGAGATTACGACACAAATACCAGTCGCAGATGGGAGTAAGCGCTAAAGCACTAACATGGGTAAAGAATTACCTAACAGACAGGAGTCAGAAAATAACAGTGAGGGGGGTGAGAGGTCGCATTGGCAGAGGGTAACAAGAGTAATGTGTCGGAAATAGAGAAAGGTAGAAGATGAAAACGCATTGAGGGAGGGAGAGTGAAGTGTAAGGGAGGAATGAATGGGGTGGAGGGAGATTAGTGAGTGAAAGTTGAGAGAGAAAATGAGATGAAGGGCAGACTTAGAGACAGAGGAGTTAGAGGAAGATGAGTGGAAAATGTTAGAATGAAGAGCTAGAAGTAGAAAGATATTTAGAAAGGTAGATAGATATTTACAAGAGCTTGAAAGAAGGAAGATGAAGGGGTAGAAGAGGGGCTGCAAGCCATGAATGGTACTCGTTTGACCAACAATATTAATTACTGTTAACATGTAACAACTGTAAACGTGTAAATCATGTCGTCATTTAACAAGACTATTTATATTTAGTAAGCAATCTTCAGAGTGCTCTCCACTCTAACTTTCACTGAGTCAACCTAAGATCTTTGGTTAGTTTCTTATCAGATTTAAGATAATTAAGTCTTAAAAGAGATTATTAATTTATTATAAATTTCATAGATAATATTCCCTCGACTTTTCCTATATCAACACTAATTCAGATGTAGTTACTACACAAGACTTGAGAGTATCGCCGGCCTTACCTTGAGGTGCTTCCGGGGCTTAGCGTCCCCGCGGCCCGGTCGTCGACCAGGCCTCCTGGTTGCTGGACTGATCAACCAGGCTGTTGGACTCGGCTGCTCGCAGCCTGACGTACGACTCATAGCCTGGGACAGTCCTGTGTAGATTCTGGCCTGCTACTGCTGGAACCTCTCTAGTCAAGCTCGGCTCCTCTGCAGATGATGAGTCGCAATAACGTGGCTGAAGAAATGTTGACCAAACCCCTAGAAGATGAACAGACGACGACGACTCTCTATGTACAATTGCTCGGGTATTTAACAGGGAACCAGAAGATAGCCTCTTGCTATCTTCCTTCCGCACCTAGATAGCGGCTTGTTTGATGGGAAAAAAAGTAAAATGTCTGCAATTAACAGCTTAGCAGAAAGGCAAGGTCACTTGACCCGACCTGACCTCGCCAGACATGTCAACATTAACACCGGAAACGTGTAACTTGGCCATTGTCAAGGACCAACAACCTGGCGCCGCCGCCGCCATCTTGCGTCGGCTGACTCTTTTGTGTGAAATGTTATATACAACCCTTTACGGTGCTGCACAAGGGGAGTACCTCAGGGATCAGTGTTGGGACTCACGCTGTTTCTTATTTATGTAAATTACCTACTGTATTTATAGGTGTTGAATCTTACTGCATATATCAATGTTTGCAGACGATGTATAACTATTGAGAAGAGTTGTAATAGATGAGGGTTGTAAGATTCTCCAAGACAACCTAAACAAGCTGCAGAGTTGGTCTGAGAACTGGCTACTGGAGTTTAACACCAGCAAGTGTAAGGTAATGGAAGTGGAAACAGGCACCAGGAGAGTAAGAGGACAGAACACAGTGAAAGGAAACTATCCCTCTATAACAACTAGACAAAAAGTCTTGGGAGTGGACACAACGCCAAACCTAAGTTCCGAGGCTCATATAAATAGGATAACGACAGCAACATTACACTAACAAATGTCGAACCATCATCCAGGAACCCAAATAAGGAGGCATTTAGATCACTGTACACACGTACGTGAGACTAGTTTTAGAGTATGCTGCCCCACCATGGAGCCCCCATATAAAAGAAACATAAGGAAAGTTGAAAAGGTTAAAAAGTTTGCAGCAAGGTTTGTCCTGGAGTTGCGGGGGGAAGGGGGATATGAAGACAGACTGAAGGAACTAAACCTGACGACGCTAGAAAAGAAGTGAGAGAAGGGAGGGGGACATGAAGAGGCCTGTAAAATATTTAGGACGATTGACAGAGTGGAAAAATAGGAAATACTCGCGTTGAATACCAATCGTGCAAGAGGACATGGTGGATGGAAGCTTTAGACACACCCCCCTCAACCACTAACACCATCCTTACTAACCCAGCCCCCACTATCCCTCTCCAACCACTGAACCTCAACCAGCCCCCACCACTAGCCCTCAACCACTAGCCCCCCAACCACTAGCCCCCCACCCCCAACCCCCACCCCCAGCCCCAGCCCCACCCCCAGCCCCTCACACGGGGGAAAAAAACCGAGGAAGACGACAAATAATGAGAGAGGGAAAACTGGGTGCTCCCTCTCCCAGAGACACGAGAACCGCATCACCGGACATTTCCACCGTCATGTCCCGGCTTATTAGGGCTAATTCAATATTT
Organism: Procambarus clarkii; assembly: GCF_040958095.1. Taxonomy (NCBI): domain Eukaryota; kingdom Metazoa; phylum Arthropoda; class Malacostraca; order Decapoda; family Cambaridae; genus Procambarus; species Procambarus clarkii. The sequence goes on from NC_091211.1 coordinate 18,603,429, forward strand.
CTTACAAAACCTGCGGGAGCAGAGGTATAACAGGGGGGGGGGGGGGTCGTGGAGGGTAAACTGTGGCTGTGGTGGTAAACCCTGGCTGTGGTGGTCGTGGTAAACCCTGGCTGTGGTGGTCGTGGTAAACCCTGGCTGTGGTGGGGCTGTGGAGAATATTGTTAATTGAAACTGTTAATGAGACTTGGTAGAATAGTGAAGGGCTGGATAGAGCTGTGGAGAGGGGGGGGGGGGGGAGGGAAGGGGTGTTAAACTGTGTTTGTGTATCGAGGTCGTTCCTGCCCCCCCTTCCCCCCCCCCCCCTCTCTCTCTCTCTCTCTCTCTCTCTCTCTCTCTCTCTCTCTCTCTCTCTCTCTCTCTCTCTCTCTCTCTCTCTCTCTCCTCTCTCCTCTCTCCTCTCTCCTCTCTCCTCTCTCCTCTCTCACTCTCTCTCTCTCTCTCTCTCTCTCTCTCTCTCTCTCTCTCTCAGTCACTCACTCACTCACTCTTGAACCTAATATTTCGCCCCTATTTTTACAATTCTATATGCCAGTTCAGTTTTTTAAGAACACTTTTGATTGATAATCGATTTTCACCATTTTGGCATAATTTTCACAACTACTTCAATTTTTTTTTCTCCCTTCCTATTTATGCTACGATGCTGAAACTTGGACCAGATGAAACACTTTTCATATAGAACTTGTCAAAAAAGTTTGATTGAAATCGAACGAGTTTTCATTTTTGCATTTTTATAACCAGACGCCTCCTTAAGAGTTGTTAGCGAGTTGGTTTAGTGAGCGGGGCGGCAGGGGTCAGCTGTGAGACGGGAGAAGTTTGTGCATGGCGCGTTCCATCACAGTCCACTCAACCCATATCACCCCATCACACCCCCCCCTCACCCGCCCCATCACCCCACACTTGACTACAGACACCATATGTCATTTTCTGTCTTTCTCCCAACAGGTAATGTGACGCATCTGTGTTAACGGGGGCGGTGGCCGGCCTGTGTAGAGTGTACGGTATGTATACGTATGTATATCTAGGTGTGTACTCACTATTTGTGCTTGCGGGGGTTGAGCTCTGGCTCTATGGTCCCGCCTCTCAACCGTTAATCAACTGGTATACAGGTTCCTGAGCCTACTGGGTTCTTATCATATCTACACTTGAAACTGTGTATGGAGTCAGCCTCCACCACATCACTGCCTAATGCATTCCACCTGTCAACCACTCTGACACTAAAAAAGTTCTTTCTAATATCTCTGTGCACTCAGAGCACAGAGTGCCCTAATATCTTTGGGCACTCAGTTTCCACCTGTGTCCCCTTGTGCGTGTGCCCCTTGTGTTAAATAGCCTGTCTTTATCTACCCTATCAATTCCCTTGAGAATCTTGAATGTGGTGATCATGTCTCCTCTAACTGTATGTATGTGTGTATGTGTGTGTGACTTTGAGTGCATCGTGAAGGGAAGATATGACTTCTTCACTGTGTATGATATCAGTCTATCATCTCTCTGGCAGTTTTTTTTTAATAGATGTCGTAACACCTAATCTGGTTGTTGTTACTGTTTTTATACTCGGCCACTGGGATCCAAAATTTGCAAGTAGCACGGGCTATGGTGAGCCCGTAGTGACTTACCTGGCACAGGAGCGGGGCAAGTAGCACGGGCTATGGTGAGCCCGTAGTGACTTACCTGGCACAGGAGCGGGGCTCCAAATTTTTGTCTTCCCTAATCTGCCCACCTGCTACGGACGCCCACTTGCCACGGACGCCCACCTGCCATGGTCGCCCACTTGCCACGGACGCCCACCAGCCACGGTCGCCCACCTGCCACGGTCGCCCACCTGCCACGGACGCCCACCTGCCACGGACGCCCACCTGCCACGGACGCCCACTTGCCACGGACGCCCACCTGCCACGGACGCCCACCTGCCACGGACGCCTACCTGCCACGGTCGCCTACCAGCCACGGTCGCCTACCAGCCACGGACGCCCACCTGCCACGGTCGCCTACCTGCCACGGTCGCCTATCAGCCACGGTCGCCTACCAGCCACGGACGCCCACCTGCCACGGACGCCCACCTGCCACGGTCGCCTACCAGCCACGGTCGCCCACCTGCCACGGACGCCCACCTGCCACGGACGCCCACCTGCCACGGACGCCCACCTGCCACGGACGCCCACCTGCCACGGACGCCCACCTGCCACGGACGCCCACCTGGAAGCGCCAACATCGCCTGCAATCCGTCACTCAACCGGCAGCGGAAATCATCAAGACCCGGGTTCGAGCCTGCGGAATGTACTCGCCTAGTTGTATAAAGTGGTCGGCCAGGCCAGGGCCACCACCCATCACCCAGGCTAGGGCCACCACCCATCACCCAGGCCACGGCCACCACCCATCACCCAGGCTAGGGCCACCACCCATCACCCAGGCTAGGGCCACCACCCATCACCCAGGCCACGGCCACCACCCATCACCCAGGCCACGGCCACCACCCATCACCCAGGCCACGGCCACCACCCATCACCCAGGCCACGGCCACCACCCATCACCCAGGCCACGGCCACCACCCATCACCCAGGCCACGGCCACCACCCATCACCCAGGCCAGGGCCACCACCCATCACCCAGGCCAGGGCCACCACCCATCACCCAGGCCACGGCCACCACCCATCACCCAGGCCACGGCCACCACCCATCACCCAGGCCACGGCCACCACCCATCACCCAGGCCAGGGCCACCACCCATCACCCAGGCCACGGCCACCACCCATCACCCAGGCCACGGCCACAGTAGTAGGGAGGAAGAGCCACAGGCCCTTTTTTTTTTTTTGGGAGAGGACCCCTGTGGACTGTACAGTCCACAGGCCCTTTTTTTTCTGGGGGAAAAAAGGGCCTGTGGCATGTCATGGTTTTCAGGTGAATTTGGGGAGTCACAGATTTGGAAGTAAGGAATTCTTATGAGAAAAATAATTTCCGAGATCTTAGAAGTTTGTTAATCATTCTTATGATGAAAATAAGTAGGAAAATCTTAAAGAAAAGTTTTAGAAAAAATCGTGTTTGTGTCACAGCATTTCCAGGTAAACTCTATGGACAACCTTTGCCCGTTTTCAATCACACATTTGTAAAAGGACCATTTTCAGAGAATATTGTCTTAGATGTTTTGTTAAGGAAAACAGACAACTTAGCCATAACATTTAGTTTTATATCCATTTACGGCTATTTCACCTGTAAAGACCAAAATTAGTCAGAGACAGTTTTAAGCTGAAATTTCATCAGAGTCCTGTAATCTGCGAAAATTTGACAGAGTCCATTTTATACCCAATTTTCGCCAGAGTCTAGTTTGAGAGCAAAATTCGTCAGAGACAGTTTTAAGCTCATATTTCATCAGAGTCCAATTATCAACAGAAATTCGCCAGAGTCTACTTTGAGAGCAAAATTCGTCAGAGACAGTTTTAAGCTCATATTTCATCAGAGTCCAATTATCAACAGAAATTCGCCAGAGTCTACTTTGAGAGCAAATTTCATCAGTGTCCTGTAATCTGTGAAAACTTGACAGAGTCCATTTTATACCCAATTTTCGTCAGAGTCCAGTCTATGCTCAAATTCGCCAGAGTCTACTTTAATAGCAAAATTCATCAGAGTCCAGTTTTCTAGCAAAATTCATCAGAGTCCAGTCTATGCTCAAATTCGCCAGAGTCTACTTTAATAGCAAAATTCATCAGAGTCCAGTTTTCTAGCAAAATTCATCAGAGCCCAGTTTATACCGAAAATTCGCCAGAGTCTACTTTAATAGCAAAATTCATCAGAGTCCAGTTTTCTAGCAAAATTCATCAGAGCCCAGTTTATACCGAAAATTCGCCAGAGTCTACTTTGTGCCAAATATTCAGAGTCCAGTTTTCTAGCAAAATTCATCAGAGTCCAGTTTATACCGAAAATTCTCCAGAGTCTACTTTGTGCCAAAATATTCAGAGTCCAGTTCATGATCGAAATTAATCAGAGTCCAATTAAAGACCCAAATTTGACAGAGACCACATTTTCGCTACTAGCAGTCCAATCCCCCTGAAATTTTAAACAGTCATATTTCAGACATAGTAAATATGAAGTAAACAATTATAAAACTCTAGCTCTTGTCCTCTGTCCAAGTTCACTCATGTAAATTCATTACTATCAGTCCAAATCCCCCTGAGATTTAAACACCCAACTACATTTCAGACATAGTAAATAAAAACCAGTTCAGTTATCAAGTTTCAACTCTTGTGCCCCAGCTTAGTTCATTTGTGCAAGTTCTTTATTTTCCAACTAAATCACCTGAGATTTAAGATCACCTTATTTTCTAACGTAGTAAATTTAATCTGGACATTAGCAAAGCTCCATTTCCTCAGCCTTAGATCATCAGACATAAATATATTCGATCAAGTCCCTCTCCAGCCTATCTGTTTTATCAGAGTAATTACTTTACCCTTCTCATCCCCAACGTATCAATCCCCAACGTATCAAAACCTTCAATAATCATACTGTATTTGCATATTTTCTCTATATTCAGCTGTGTTCTTCACATTTTGTCCATGTTTTCTGTGTTCACTCCATGTTCTTCAAATGTTCACAGTCCCATTCAGTTCATATTTTCACAAGTATCTCCATTTTTTTCTATAATCTTTCTCTTAGTCTCATTACTTTCTCTACAAATTCTAGTCATATTTTCTATGTTTTCATGTTCATCACATGTTCTCTTTACAACTTTTATACTCAATATTCATGCTAACTTCCATATGTTGTGTTCTTTGTCAATATTCATGTTCCTCTATAAGTTCATATTCCCTGCTTGTTCACTCTATTCATCAACTTTTTCTTACATGTTTTCTGTGTTCACCGTATGTTCACTGTGTTCATTCCCTTACTTAATCTCAATTTTTTTTATGTTCTTTGTTTCTTCCATTCACTAACTAGTTCTTTGTCAAATAATATTATACTGCATTACAGTTTCCTCAACAATTTTAGTCACCAAGTTTTTATTTGCAAAACTATGTCAAAGTAATTCTCATAGTCAACTTATTAGTTCTACCAACCCCCGTTCGTAAACAAAATCTACACTTTATTCAGTTCCAAATTTACAAAGACAAACCTTTCTTGCAACTTCTTAACTAAAATCTTTCACCAATCAACTAAAAAACATAGTCACTTTCGTCATTTCTCAACTAAACTTATTATCCAGTCAACTAAAAATAGTCAGAAATAGCCTCGTCCAACACTGTTCTTAACTAAAACAACCTTTCTCTTAGCTAAAAATTGTCAAAGGAAACTTCTTTCAGCACTTTCTTAACAGCCGCTATGTTTCATCAAGAAAAAATTGTCAAAGGAAACTTTCCAAAACTGTTCATAACTAGCTTTTTATCCATCGTCAATCAACTAAAAATAATAACTTTCATCATTTCTTAACTAAACATATTCCCCATTCATCAGAAAATAACCGTGTTCTTCATGTTTCATTGTCATTTCATAACTAAAATTATCCATCAATCAACAGAAAAAGCCATGTTCATCATGTTTTTGTCTTTTGCTTAACTAAAATTATGTTTTGTCAAGTAAGAAAAAATAACCAAAGATATCTTTCATCGCTGTTCTTAACAGACATTATACTTTGGGGAGCACAAAAATAGTCTCCCTCGTCATGTTTTATCTTTTCCTTAACTAAAGTATTCATCAGTCAACTAAAAAATAGTTACTTCATCATGTTTCCTTGTCATTTCTTAACTGAAATATCACTTCTCTCATTTAAAATAGTCATGTGTAACCTCTTTCCAACACTGTTCTAGCTAAAGCAACCTTTCACATCGCTAAAATAGTTACTTCATCATGTTTCCTTGTCATTTCTTAACTGAAATATCACTTCTCTCATCTGAAATAGTCATGTGTAGCCTCTTTCCAACACTGTTCTTAACTAAAGTAGCCTTTCACTTCGCTAAAATAGTCATATTCATCGTTGTTCCTAACTAAAATATATGTCGTTAAGTAAGAAATATAGTCAAAGACACTCTTCGAGACATCAAGGACTTACTCAAAGACATCAAAGTTGCACTCAAAGACATCCTTTGAGACATCAAAGACATCCTTTGAGACATCAAAGACATCCTTTAAGACTTCAATGGGACTCTTCGAGATATCAAAAGACACTCTCAAACACTCAAAAATTTACTTGCATCCTCAAAGTTATTCTCAGAGGCATAAAAGTAATTCTCAGAGTTATCAAACTTGTTCTCAAAGTCATCAAAGTTATTCACAGAGTCATCAAAGTTAATCTAAGACATCATTTTTCATCAAAGATATTCTCTCTAAACCATCAATGTTCTTCTCTAAGACATAAAAGTTATTCTCTATGTCATCAAAAAGTTATTCTCTGAGCTAACAAAATACTACTCATGTTCTCAAAGACGTTCTCCAATTCATCAAAGTTGTTTCAAAGACATCAAAGTTAATCTCAGAGTTATCCAAAGATATTCTCATGTCCACAAAAGTTATTCACAGAGTCGTCAAAGTTAATCCAAGACATCTTCGTTCTTAAAAGTTATTCTCAGAGACATCTAAAGTTATTCTTTAAGACAACAAAGTCTTTCTCAGAGTCATCAAAGTTATTCTCAGAGTCACCTTTGTTATTCAAAGAAGCCTTCCGAGACATCCTCGTTCAACAAAAACTGTCCTCAGAGCCATCAAAAAGTTAAATACAGTCGTCAAAGTTATTCTCTAAGTATCTTTTCGTTCATCAGAGAAGCTTTCTAAGACATCTTTGTTCATCCAAGTTGTTCTCTAAGACATCAATCTTGTTCTCTAAGACATCAAAGATGTTCTCTAAATCATAAAGTTAATCTCTTAGTTACCTTCGTTCGTCAGAGAAACTTTCCAAAACATCTTTGTTCATCAAACTTGTTTTCAAAGTCATCAAAAGTTAATCTAAGACATCTTTTTTCATCAAAGTTATTTTCAGAGACATCTAAAGTTATTATGTAAGACATAAAAGTTATTCTCAGAGTCATCAAATGTTATTCTCGAAGTCATCAAAGATATTTTCAGAGACATCTAAAGTTAATTTCTATGTTATAAAAGTTATTCTCAGAGACATCTAAAGTTAATCTTGGTCATCAAAGTTGTTCTCTAAACATCAATGTTGTTCTCCAAGACATCAAAGATGTTCTCAAAATCATAAAAGTTATTCCCAGAGCTATCAAAGTTATTCTCAAAGTCATCAAAGTTATTCAAAGAGCTAACAAAAGTTATTCTCTAAGTAACCTTTCGTTCATCAGAGAAGCTTTCTAAGACATCTTCGTTCATCAATGTTGATCTCTAAGTCACCTTGGTTCATCAAAGAAACTCTCCTTCTTCCATCAAGTTATACTTTAAGACAACATTGTTGTTCTCTAAGACATCTTCAGGCATAAAATTTCTCTCCAAATGTAACTAGTTCAGCTTTTCATATCAAACTTACACTTCTGTTAAATATATTTTCTTAGACATTTTACCTTTTAAACTGTTCTCTGAACTACACTGTTCAAACCTACGTAACCTATCCTCTCCACCCAATGTTACTTAGTTAACGTAACGTTCCTAAACCTAACTTTACCTATCCTAACATAACTTACCTTACCTTACCTATCTTACCTAACTTTACCTATCTTACCTAACTTTACCTATCTTACCTAACTTAACCTGCATAACCTAACTTTACCTATGTTACCTTACCTTACCTAACTTAACTTTCATAACCTAACTTTACCTATGTTACCTTACCTTACCTACCTTTCCTAACTTAACCTGCTTAACCTATCTTACCTATCTTACCTAACTTTACCTATCTTACCTAACTTAACTTTCATATCCTAACTTAACTTACCTAACTTATTCTGCTTAACATAACTTACCTTACCTTCCCTATCTTACCTAACTTTACCTATCCTATCCTAACCTAACTTGTCTTACCTAACTTAATCTTACTTTCCCAAACTGATGTATCCTAACTTATCTAGTCCAACCAGACATGATCTAACTTAAGTATTCCTTCTTGTCTTTGTGTTTCGTCAATCATTGTCTCATATTCATTTACTCATTTCATTAGTTAATTTCTCAAATGGTCACTTATGCATTTCAAGTGCTATTTGTTAGAGATTGGATATTTAAGCATTTCAAAGAATTTTTGTTATATATGGGCATTTACTCATTTCAAGGGATAATTTCTCAAATGGACGTTTTTGCATTTCAAGTGTTATTTGTTTAAGTTCATCAAGTTGCCCATAAGTTGTATTTAGTAGGTTCTATCTTATGTTCTTATTCCCCAACCCCTTAACCTAACCTCTTGTAATCTTAGTGTATTTAGTAGGTTCTATCTTATGTTCTTATTCCCCAACCCCTTAACCTAACCTCTTGTAATCTTAGTGTATTTAGTAGGTTCTATCTTATGTTCTTATTCCCCAACCCTTTAACCTAACCTTTCAGATGTAGTTTGTTGAATATATTATCCTTTTCCTAACCTTTCTGATGTAGTTTTGTTTCTCCTTTTTGTATATTTTTACCCAAACCCACCATCCCACTTAACCTTCTTTCCTTCTTTACTTTGTTTTCACATATAAGTTCATTCTTTATCATAGTAATAATAAAATTACAATAGTAAAGAATCAGATCTACTAAGACTTGAAATTGAGAAACAAGAGCTCAAGGGAGTGAGAGCATGAAAGAAGAGCAAGGAGTAAGAGAGAGGGCGGAAGAAAATGGGACCAAAGAAGAGAGAATGAGAGAGAGTGTGGGCATGGGAGCACTAAGACTTGAATTGAGAAAAAGAAAAACTAAGTGAATGAGAATGAGGGTGTGAGAATGGGAGCAATAAGACTTGAATTTGAGAAACAAGAGAGCATTTGAGCAAATGAGGGAGAGAGAGGGGGAGGAAGAGAGAGAATAAGGGAGAGAGATAGAAAAGGAGGGTTAGAAGGAGTAGGAGAATCAAAGTAAAGAAGGAAAGATGGTTTGGGTAAAAATATACAAAAAGGAGAAACAAAACTACATCAGAAAGGTTAGGAAAAGGATAATATATTCAACAAACTACATCTGAAAGGTTAGGTTAAAGGGTTGGGGAATAAGAACATAAGATAGAACCTACTAAATACACTAAGATTACAAGAGGTTAGGTTAAGGGGTTGGGGAATAAGAACATAAGATAGAACCTACTAAATACACTAAGATTACAAGAGGTTAGGTTAAGGGGTTGGGGAATAAGAACATAAGATAGAACCTACTAAATACAACTTATGGGCAACTTGATGAACTTAAACAAATAACACTTGAAATGCAAAAACGTCCATTTGAGAAATTATCCCTTGAAATGAGTAAATGCCCATATATAACAAAAATTCTTTGAAATGCTTAAATATCCAATCTCTAACAAATAGCACTTGAAATGCATAAGTGACCATTTGAGAAATTAACTAATGAAATGAGTAAATGAATATGAGACAATGATTGACGAAACACAAAGACAAGAAGGAATACTTAAGTTAGATCATGTCTGGTTGGACTAGATAAGTTAGGATACATCAGTTTGGGAAAGTAAGATTAAGTTAGGTAAGACAAGTTAGGTTAGGATAGGATAGGTAAAGTTAGGTAAGATAGGGAAGGTAAGGTAAGTTATGTTAAGCAGAATAAGTTAGGTAAGTTAAGTTAGGATATGAAAGTTAAGTTAGGTAAGATAGGTAAAGTTAGGTAAGATAGGTAAGATAGGTTAAGCAGGTTAAGTTAGGAAAGGTAGGTAAGGTAAGGTAACATAGGTAAAGTTAGGTTATGAAAGTTAAGTTAGGTAAGGTAAGGTAACATAGGTAAAGTTAGGTTATGCAGGTTAAGTTAGGTAAGATAGGTAAAGTTAGGTAAGATAGGTAAAGTTAGGTAAGATAGGTAAGGTAAGGTAAGTTATGTTAGGATAGGTAAAGTTAGGTTTAGGAACGTTACGTTAACTAAGTAACATTGGGTGGAGAGGATAGGTTACGTAGGTTTGAACAGTGTAGTTCAGAGAACAGTTTAAAAGGTAAAATGTCTAAGAAAATATATTTAACAGAAGTGTAAGTTTGATATGAAAAGCTGAACTAGTTACATTTGGAGAGAAATTTTATGCCTGAAGATGTCTTAGAGAACAACAATGTTGTCTTAAAGTATAACTTGATGGAAGAAGGAGAGTTTCTTTGATGAACCAAGGTGACTTAGAGATCAACATTGATGAACGAAGATGTCTTAGAAAGCTTCTCTGATGAACGAAAGGTTACTTAGAGAATAACTTTTGTTAGCTCTTTGAATAACTTTGATGACTTTGAGAATAACTTTGATAGCTCTGGGAATAACTTTTATGATTTTGAGAACATCTTTGATGTCTTGGAGAACAACATTGATGTTTAGAGAACAACTTTGATGACCAAGATTAACTTTAGATGTCTCTGAGAATAACTTTTATAACATAGAAATTAACTTTAGATGTCTCTGAAAATATCTTTGATGACTTCGAGAATAACATTTGATGACTCTGAGAATAACTTTTATGTCTTACATAATAACTTTAGATGTCTCTGAAAATAACTTTGATGAAAAAAGATGTCTTAGATTAACTTTTGATGACTTTGAAAACAAGTTTGATGAACAAAGATGTTTTGGAAAGTTTCTCTGACGAACGAAGGTAACTTAGAGATTAACTTTATGATTTAGAGAACATCTTTGATGTCTTAGAGAACAAGATTGATGTCTTAGAGAACAACTTGGATGAACAAAGATGTCTTAGAAAGCTTCTCTGATGAACGAAAAGATACTTAGAGAATAACTTTGACGACTGTATTTAACTTTTTGATGGCTCTGAGGACAGTTTTTGTTGAACGAGGATGTCTCGGAAGGCTTCTTTGAATAACAAAGGTGACTCTGAGAATAACTTTGATGACTCTGAGAAAGACTTTGTTGTCTTAAAGAATAACTTTAGATGTCTCTGAGAATAACTTTTAAGAACGAAGATGTCTTGGATTAACTTTGACGACTCTGTGAATAACTTTTGTGGACATGAGAATATCTTTGGATAACTCTGAGATTAACTTTGATGTCTTTGAAACAACTTTGATGAATTGGAGAACGTCTTTGAGAACATGAGTAGTATTTTGTTAGCTCAGAGAATAACTTTTTGATGACATAGAGAATAACTTTTATGTCTTAGAGAAGAACATTGATGGTTTAGAGAGAATATCTTTGATGAAAAATGATGTCTTAGATTAACTTTGATGACTCTGTGAATAACTTTGATGACTTTGAGAACAAGTTTGATAACTCTGAGAATTACTTTTATGCCTCTGAGAATAACTTTGAGGATGCAAGTAAATTTTTGAGTGTTTGAGAGTGTCTTTTGATATCTCGAAGAGTCCCATTGAAGTCTTAAAGGATGTCTTTGATGTCTCAAAGGATGTCTTTGATGTCTCAAAGGATGTCTTTGATGTCTCAAAGGATGTCTTTGAGTGCAACTTTGATGTCTTTGAGTAAGTCCTTGATGTCTCGAAGAGTGTCTTTGACTATATTTCTTACTTAACGACATATATTTTAGTTAGGAACAACGATGAATATGACTATTTTAGCGAAGTGAAAGGCTACTTTAGTTAAGAACAGTGTTGGAAAGAGGCTACACATGACTATTTCAGATGAGAGAAGTGATATTTCAGTTAAGAAATGACAAGGAAACATGATGAAGTAACTATTTTAGCGATGTGAAAGGTTGCTTTAGCTAGAACAGTGTTGGAAAGAGGTTACACATGACTATTTTAAATGAGAGAAGTGATATTTCAGTTAAGAAATGACAAGGAAACATGATGAAGTAACTATTTTTTAGTTGACTGATGAATACTTTAGTTAAGGAAAAGATAAAACATGACGAGGGAGACTATTTTTGTGCTCCCCAAAGTATAATGTCTGTTAAGAACAGCGATGAAAGATATCTTTGGTTATTTTTTCTTACTTGACAAAACATAATTTTAGTTAAGCAAAAGACAAAAACATGATGAACATGGCTTTTTCTGTTGATTGATGGATAATTTTAGTTATGAAATGACAATGAAACATGAAGAACACGGTTATTTTCTGATGAATGGGGAATATGTTTAGTTAAGAAATGATGAAAGTTATTATTTTTAGTTGATTGACGATGGATAAAAAGCTAGTTATGAACAGTTTTGGAAAGTTTCCTTTGACAATTTTTTCTTGATGAAACATAGCGGCTGTTAAGAAAGTGCTGAAAGAAGTTTCCTTTGACAATTTTTAGCTAAGAGAAAGGTTGTTTTAGTTAAGAACAGTGTTGGACGAGGCTATTTCTGACTATTTTTAGTTGACTGGATAATAAGTTTAGTTGAGAAATGACGAAAGTGACTATGTTTTTTAGTTGATTGGTGAAAGATTTTAGTTAAGAAGTTGCAAGAAAGGTTTGTCTTTGTAAATTTGGAACTGAATAAAGTGTAGATTTTGTTTACGAACGGGGGTTGGTAGAACTAATAAGTTGACTATGAGAATTACTTTGACATAGTTTTGCAAATAAAAACTTGGTGACTAAAATTGTTGAGGAAACTGTAATGCAGTATAATATTATTTGACAAAGAACTAGTTAGTGAATGGAAGAAACAAAGAACATAAAAAAAATTGAGATTAAGTAAGGGAATGAACACAGTGAACATACGGTGAACACAGAAAACATGTAAGAAAAAGTTGATGAATAGAGTGAACAAGCAGGGAATATGAACTTATAGAGGAACATGAATATTGACAAAGAACACAACATATGGAAGTTAGCATGAATATTGAGTATAAAAGTTGTAAAGAGAACATGTGATGAACATGAAAACATAGAAAATATGACTAGAATTTGTAGAGAAAGTAATGAGACTAAGAGAAAGATTATAGAAAAAAATGGAGATACTTGTGAAAATATGAACTGAATGGGACTGTGAACATTTGAAGAACATGGAGTGAACACAGAAAACATGGACAAAATGTGAAGAACACAGCTGAATATAGAGAAAATATGCAAATACAGTATGATTATTGAAGGTTTTGATACGTTGGGGATTGATACGTTGGGGATGAGAAGGGTAAAGTAATTACTCTGATAAAACAGATAGGCTGGAGAGGGACTTGATCGAATATATTTATGTCTGATGATCTAAGGCTGAGGAAATGGAGCTTTGCTAATGTCCAGATTAAATTTACTACGTTAGAAAATAAGGTGATCTTAAATCTCAGGTGATTTAGTTGGAAAATAAAGAACTTGCACAAATGAACTAAGCTGGGGCACAAGAGTTGAAACTTGATAACTGAACTGGTTTTTATTTACTATGTCTGAAATGTAGTTGGGTGTTTAAATCTCAGGGGGATTTGGACTGATAGTAATGAATTTACATGAGTGAACTTGGACAGAGGACAAGAGCTAGAGTTTTATAATTGTTTACTTCATATTTACTATGTCTGAAATATGACTGTTTAAAATTTCAGGGGGATTGGACTGCTAGTAGCGAAAATGTGGTCTCTGTCAAATTTGGGTCTTTAATTGGACTCTGATTAATTTCGATCATGAACTGGACTCTGAATATTTTGGCACAAAGTAGACTCTGGAGAATTTTCGGTATAAACTGGACTCTGATGAATTTTGCTAGAAAACTGGACTCTGAATATTTGGCACAAAGTAGACTCTGGCGAATTTTCGGTATAAACTGGGCTCTGATGAATTTTGCTAGAAAACTGGACTCTGATGAATTTTGCTATTAAAGTAGACTCTGGCGAATTTTCGGTATAAACTGGGCTCTGATGAATTTTGCTAGAAAACTGGACTCTGATGAATTTTGCTATTAAAGTAGACTCTGGCGAATTTGAGCATAGACTGGACTCTGATGAATTTTGCTAGAAAACTGGACTCTGATGAATTTTGCTATTAAAGTAGACTCTGGCGAATTTGAGCATAGACTGGACTCTGACGAAAATTGGGTATAAAATGGACTCTGTCAAGTTTTCACAGATTACAGGACACTGATGAAATTTGCTCTCAAAGTAGACTCTGGCGAATTTCTGTTGATAATTGGACTCTGATGAAATATGAGCTTAAAACTGTCTCTGACGAATTTTGCTCTCAAAGTAGACTCTGGCGAATTTCTGTTGATAATTGGACTCTGATGAAATATGAGCTTAAAACTGTCTCTGACGAATTTTGCTCTCAAACTAGACTCTGGCGAAAATTGGGTATAAAATGGACTCTGTCAAATTTTCGCAGATTACAGGACTCTGATGAAATTTCAGCTTAAAACTGTCTCTGACTAATTTTGGTCTTTACAGGTGAAATAGCCGTAAATGGATATAAAACTAAATGTTATGGCTAAGTTGTCTGTTTTCCTTAACAAAACATCTAAGACAATATTCTCTGAAAATGGTCCTTTTACAAATGTGTGATTGAAAACGGGCAAAGGTTGTCCATAGAGTTTACCTGGAAATGCTGTGACACAAACACGATTTTTTCTAAAACTTTTCTTTAAGATTTTCCTACTTATTTTCATCATAAGAATGATTAACAAACTTCTAAGATCTCGGAAATTATTTTTCTCATAAGAATTCCTTACTTCCAAATCTGTGACTCCCCAAATTCACCTGAAAACCATGACATGCCACAGGCCCTTTTTTCCCCCAGAAAAAAAAGGGCCTGTGGACTGTACAGTCCACAGGGGTCCTCTCCCAAAAAAAAAAAAGGGCCTGTGGCTCTTCCTCCCTACTACTGGCCACCACCCATCACCCAGGCCAGGGCCACCACCCATCACCCAGGCCAGGGCCACCACCCATCACCCAGGCCAGGGCCACCACCCATCACCCAGGCCACGGCCACCACCCATCACCCAGGCCAGGGCCACCACCCATCACCCAGGCCACGGCCACCACCCATCACCCAGGCCAGGGCCACCACCCATCACCCAGGCCACGGCCACCACCCATCACCCAGGCCAGGGCCACCACCCATCACCCAGGCCAGGGCCACCACCCATCACCCAGGCCACGGCCACCACCCATCACCCAGGCCAGGGCCACCACCCATCACCCAGGCCACGGCCACCACCCATCACCCAGGCCAGGGCCACCACCCATCACCCAGGCCAGGGCCACCACCCATCACCCAGGCCAGGGCCACCACCCATCACCCAGGCCAGGGCCACCACCCATCACCCAGGCCAGGGCCACCACCCATCACCCAGGCCAGGGCCACCACCCATCACCCAGGCCAGGGCCACCACCCATCACCCAGGCCAGGGCCACCACCCATCACCCAGGCCAGGGCCACCACCCATCACCCAGGCCAGGGCCACCACCCATCACCCAGGCCAGGGCCACCACCCATCACCCAGGCCAGGGCCACCACCCATCACCCAGGCCACTACCAGCTCTCATCCATCCACACGGACGCCCATCTCCATATCCGGATCACTGGGGACTCCGAGGGAATGGGTGATGGGGAGACGAGGAGGCGGCTAGGGAGAGGATAGGGAGGGACGGCGGGAAGAAATCTGACTTGAGAGGGTTGCTAGGAAGAGGTAATAGGCGGTTAGGAAGCTAGAAGAAGGGGTATGTGGCTAGGACGAGGGAATGGGTGGCTGGGAGGGAATGGGTGGCTAGTTGGGGAAAATGGGTGGCTAGGAAGAGGAAATGGGTGGGGAGATGAAGGGAAAAAGGGGGTGGGGGGGGATGGGAAGTTTCCCGGAGGAAGCGCTTAGGGGGTGCTGGCGTCTGACCAAATTGCAAACGGAATGCGGCCAGCGGGTGCAGTATCTGTGAGGGGTGTGGGGGGGGGGCTCTGTATGGGCGAGTGGGTTTCTATGGGAGCGGTGAAGATGTAAAGTATGCATGGGGGGGGGAGGGGGGGGTGCATATTCACGTATTTGTTTCTGTTAGCTCTTGGGCCCCGCCTTTCTAACTTTCCGTTGTTTAATGTATTGACTTCCTGCTTACATTTTCTAATCATATTTAATATATATTTTGCACACCGCCAGGAAGCAGCACCGTAACAGCTGTCTAACTCCCAGGTACCTATATACTGCTAGGTAACAGGGCCATCAGGGTGCAAGAAACTCTGCCCATTTGTCTCTGCCTAGTCCGGGAATCGAACCCGGGCCACTGGATTAAGAGTCCCGCACGCTCTCCATTCAGTTACCAGACCCCTGTGTGTACTCACCTAATTGTGCTTGCGGGGGTTGAGCTCTGGCTTTTTGGTCCCGCCTCTCAACCGTCAATCAACTGATGTACAGATTCCTGAGCCTACTGGGCTCTGTGCTGTGCTCTGTGTGTGTGTGTGTGTGTGTGTGTGTGTGTGTGTATGTATGTATGTATGTATGTATGTATGTATGTATGTATGTATGTATGTATGTATGTATGTATGTATGTATGTGTGTATATATATACATCCTGCACACCAGTCATCCTCTCCTGACTGTGTAAGGTTCTGTGCCAGGCCTCGGGGTTCACGGGGCCTCGTAGCCTGGTGGATAGCGCGCAGGACTCGTAATTCTGTGGCGCGGGTTCGATTCCCGCACGAGGCAGAAACAAATGGGCAAAGTTACTTTCACCCTAAGTGCCCCTGTTACCTAGCAGTAAATAGGTACCTGGGAGTTAGTCAGCTGTCACGGGCTGCTTCCTAGGGGTGGAGGCCTGGTCGAGGACCGGGCCGCGGGGACACTAAAGCCCCGAAATCATCTCAAGATAACCTCAAGATAGGCCTCAGGACTGGCGGGGTAGCTACACACTTGTCCACTCCGACCAAGGTGTTAGTTAAAAAAAAAAAACACCGTCGGGTTTAAAACAACATATTTTTTGTTTTAATATGGGAAGGGAAGCGAATAATCAGGGTAAAGCGTCAGGCCAATAGATTATATATAGCACTGCAAAGCGGTCAGGATAAGGATTTTGGGATGGGACGGGGTGAAGGAATAGTGTCCAACCACTTGGATGGTCGGGGATTGAACGCCGACCTGCATTAAGTGAGACCGTCGCTCTACCGTCCAGCCCAAGTGGTTGGGTTGCTTTAATATGGGTCGACTTAGTTTTTTTTTTCTATTTACATTTAAACGCATTTTTTCCTGTTGATTAGGTAGATAAATATCTAGTTGTTTTATCAACCGTGGCCACAAACCCCATACCAGTGGTGTGAGGTTCTGTATATCTGGCCACAAACCCCATACCAGTGGTGTGAGGTTCTCTATATCTGGCCACAAACCCCATACCAGAGGTGTGAGGTTCTCTATATCTGGCCACAAACCCCATACCAGTGGTGTGAGGTTCTCTATATCTGGCCACAAACCCCATACCAGTGGTGTGAGGTTCTCTATATCTGGCCACAAACCCCATACCAGAGGTGTGAGGTTCTCTATATCTGGCCACAAACTCCATACCAGAGGTGTGAGGTTCTCTATATCTGGCCACAAACCCCATACCAGTGGTGTGAGGTTCTCTATATCTGGCCACAAACCCCATACCAGAGGTGTGAGGTTCTCTATATCTGGCCACAAACCCCATACCAGAGGTGTGAGGTTCTCTATATCTGGCCACAAACCCCATACCAGAGGTGTGAGGTTCTCTATATCTGGCCACAAACCCCATACCAGAGGTGTGAGGTTCTCTATATCTGGCCACAAACCCCATACCAGTGGTGTGAGGTTCTCTATATCTGGCCACAAACCCCATACCAGAGGTGTGAGGTTCTCTATATCTAGCCACAAACCCCATACCAGAGGTGTGAGGTTCTCTATATCTGGCCACAAACCCCATACCAGAGGTGTGAGGTTCTCTATATCTGGCCACAAACCCCATACCAGAGGTGTGAGGTTCTCTATATCTGGCCACAAACCCCATACCAGAGGTGTGAGGTTCTCTATATCTGGCCACAAACCCCATACCAGAGGTGTGAGGTTCTCTATATCTGGCCACAAACCCCATACCAGAGGTGTGAGGTTCTCTATATCTGGCCACAAACCCCATACCAGTGGTATGAGGTTATCTATATCTGGCCACAAACCCCATACCAGTGGTATGAGGTTATCTATATCTGGCCACAAACCCCATACCAGTGGTGTGAGGTTCTCTATATCTGGCCACAGACCCCATACCAGTAGTATGAGGTTATCTATATCTGGCCACAAACCCCCATCAAATCTGATACTCTTGTGGTAAATCTCTGGACTTTTTCGTGTTTTATTTAGTTCTCTGCTGTGTTAGAGGTTATTGGTGTAGACCTCACAGTGGCCTCTGGTGTGGAGGTGGACGACCCTCCCTCCAACACACACAGGTGGAGGACAACCGGGAACTACTGGCCCGGGGCACTAGAAGAGGGCTGGGGGCAGCTAACTAGTGGAGCAGGCGGGCATTGGTCGTGTACAGTTGCTCTCCTCAGCGGCGGCCTCGACATGGAGCGGGTATTAAAGAGAACTACGGTCGCACCTCTGAAATAGAACCCTAATATAGTTGTTTCCGGAACTCACAATGGGGCCGCGTGAAATATTGCAGCAGCCCTGTGAAAGGTCTAAGTGATACGCACCGTGCTGCTGCTGCTGCTGCTGCTGCTGTTGCTGCTGTTCCTGTTACTGGTGGTGATGCTACTCCTTTTGTTACTGCTGCTGCTGCTGCTGTTACTGCTGCTGTTCCTGTTACTGGTGGTGATGCTACTCCTTTTGTTACTGCTGCTGCTGCTGCTGTTACTGCTGCTGTTCCTGTTATTGGTGGTGATGCTACTCCTTTTGTTACTGCTGCTGCTGTTGCTGATCTTGCTACCTTCATTGTATAGCAGTTTCTCAGGACGTTGTTGATGTTGATCCTTCTGTTGCTCAGGATGTAGCTGAGGATGTTGCTGTTGATCCTTCTGTTGCTCAGGAAGTTGCCGCTGCTGATATCTGTTCCACCCTCTGTGCAAGGATAAGGTAGACGCAGATGTGGACGCATTTCTAGTTTATAATTAAATTACAGCAATTGTTAGTGTGTATTCCTGACCACACAGCTACAACTAATGTTATTTCTGAAGACGGTGAGTGTCAGTATCTGGTTATGTTCTTCCACGTTACACATGCTTCGTGGTTATGGCTACATATGTTGCTTACTTAGTGGTCCCTGGTAACATGGTTAGTGGTCCCTGGTGACGTGGTTAGTGGTCCCTGGTGGCATGGTTAGTGGTCCCTGGTGGCATGGTTAGTGGTCCCTGGTAACATGGTTAGTGATCCCTGGTAACATGGTTAGTGGTCCCTGGTGGCATGGTTAGTGGTCCCTGGTGACGTGGTTAGTGGTCCCTGGTGGCATGGTTAGTGGTCCCTGGTAACATGGTTAGTGGTCCCTGGTGGCATGGTTAGTGGTCCCTGGTGACGTGGTTAGTCCTCCCTGGTGGCAGGGTTAGTGGTCCCTGGTGGCAGGGTTAGTGGTCCCTGGTAACATGGTTAGTGGTCCCTGGTGGCATGGTTAGTGGTCCCTGGTGACGTGGTTAGTGGTCCCTGGTGGCAGGGTTAGTGGTCCCTGGTGGCATGGTTAGTGGTCCCTGGTGACGTGGTTAGTGGTCCCTGGTGGCAGGGTTAGTGGTCCCTGGTGGCATGGTTAGTGGTCCCTGGTGACGTGGTTAGTGGTCCCTGGTGGCATGGTTAGTGGTCCCTGGTGGCATGGTTAGTGGTCCCTGGTGACGTGGTTAGTGGTCCCTGGTGGCATGGTTAGTGGTCCCTGGTGGCATGGTTAGTGGTCCCTGGTGACGTGGTTAGTGGTCCCTGGTGGCAGGGTTAGTGGTCCCTGGTGGCATGGTTAGTGGTCCCTGGTGACGTGGTTAGTGGTCCCTGGTGGCAGGGTTAGTGGTCCCTGGTGGCATGGTTAGTGGTCCCTGGTGACGTGGTTAGTGGTCCCTGGTGGCAGGGTTAGTGGTCCCTGGTGGCATGGTTAGTGGTCCCTGGTGACGTGGTTAGTGGTCCCTGGTGGCATGGTTAGTGGTCCCTGGTGGCATGGTTAGTGGTCCCTGGTGACGTGGTTAGTGGTCCCTGGTGGCATGGTTAGTTGTCCCTGGTGGCATGGTTAGTGGTCCCTGGTGACGTGGTTAGTGGTCCCTGGTGGCATGGTTAGTTGTCCCTGGTGGCATGGTTAGTGGTCCCTGGTGACGTGGTTAGTGGTCCCTGGTGGCATGGTTAGTTGTCCCTGGTGGCATGGTTAGTGGTCCCTGGTGACGTGGTTAGTGGTCCCTGGTGGCAGGGTTAGTTGTCCCTGGTGGCATGGTTAGTGGTCCCTGGTGACGTGGTTAGTGGTCCCTGGTGGCATGGTTAGTTGTCCCTGGTAACATGGATAGTGGTCCCTGGTGGCATGGTTAGTGGTCCCTGATGGCATGGTTAGTGGTCCCTGGTAACATGGTTAGTGGTCCCTGGTGGCATGGTTAGTGGTCCCTGGTGGCATGGTTAGTGGTCCCTGGTGGCATGGTTAGTGGTCCCTGGTAACATGGTTAGTGGTCCCTGGTAACATGGTTAGTGGTCCCTGGTGGCATGGTTAGTGGTCCCTGGTAACATGGTTAGTGGTCCCTGGTAACATGGTTAGTGGTCCCTGGTAACATGGTTAGTGGTCCCTGGTGGCATGGTTAGTGGTCCCTGGTGGCAGGGTTAGTGGTCCCTGGTGGCATGGTTAGTGGTCCCTGGTGGCAGGGTTAGTGGTCCCTGGTGGCATGGTTAGTGGTCCCTGGTGGCATGGTTAGTGGTCCCTGGTGGCATGGTTAGTGGTCCCTGGTAACATGGTTAGTGGTCCCTGGTAACATGGTTAGTGGTCCCTGGTAACATGGTTAGTGGTCCCTGGTGACGTGGTTAGTGGTCCCTGGTAACATGGTTAGTGGTCCCTGGTGGCATGGTTAGTGGTCCCTGGTGGCAGGGTTAGTGGTCCCTGGTGGCATGGTTAGTGGTCCCTGGTGGCAGGGTTAGTGGTCCCTGGTGGCATGGTTAGTGGTCCCTGGTGGCATGGTTAGTGGTCCCTGGTGGCATGGTTAGTGGTCCCTGGTAACATGGATAGTGGTCCCTGGTAACATGGTTAGTGGTCCCTGGTAACATGGTTAGTGGTCCCTGGTAACATGGTTAGTGGTCCCTGGTGGCATGGTTAGTGGTCCCTGGTGACGTGCTTGTAGCAGCCAGATGATGATGTGTTACTTGTTTATGTAACACGGCCGGGGGTCCCCACACCCGTGACGGGGTACTCGGCCGGTGGTCCCCCACAGCCCGTGACGGGGTACTCGGCCGGTGGTCCCCCACACCCGTGACGGGGTACTCGGCCGGTGGTCCCCCACAGCCCGTGACGGGGTACTCGGCCGGTGGTCCCCCACAGCCCGTGACGGGGTACTCGGCCGGTGGTCCCCCACAGCCCGTGACGGGGTACTCGGCCGGTGGTCCCCCACAGCCCGTGACGGGGTACTCGGCTGGTGGTCCCCCACAGCCCGTGACGGGGTACTCGGCTGGTGGTCCCCCACAGCCCGTGACTGGGTACTCGGCTGGTGGTCCCCCACAGCCCGTGACGGGGTACTCGGCTGGTGGTCCCCCACAGCCCGTGACTGGGTACTCGGCTGGTGGTCTCCCACAGCCCGTGACTGGGTACTTTAGCGAAGATAGCTTTCCTAAGGGCTGCTATTACCTCGTTCCATGGCCGTCACACCAGGGTGGTTCTTAGTGCGTATCAAGCAGTTGCTCCTGGGTGCTCCTGATTGCTCCTGGGTGCCCCCTGGGTGCTCCTGGGTGCTCCTGATTGCTCCTGGGTGCCCCCTGGGTGCCCCCTGGGTGCTCCTGATTGCTCCTGGGTGCTCCCTGGGTGCTTATGATTGCTCCTGGGTGCTCCTGATTGCTCCTGGGTGCTCCTGGGTGCTCCTGATTGCTCCTGGGTGCTCCCTGGGTGCTTATGATTGCTCCTGGGTGCTCCTGATTGCTCCTGGGTGCTCCTGATTGCTCCTGGGTGCTCTTGATTGCTCCTGAGTGCCCCTGGGTGCTTCTGATTGCTCCTGGGTGTTCCTGATTGCTCCTGGGTGCTCCTGATTGCTCCTGGGTGCTCCTGATTGCTCCTGGGTGCTCCTGATTGCTCCTGGGTGCCCCGTGGGTGCTTATGATTGCTCCTGGGTGCTCCTGATTGCTCCTGGGTGCTCCCTGGGTGCTTATGATTGCTCCTGGGTGCTCCTGATTGCTCCTGGGTGCTCCTGATTGCTCCTGGGTGCTCCTGATTGCTCCTGAGTGCCCCTGGGTGCTTCTGATTGCTCCTGGGTGTTCCTGATTGCTCCTGATTGCTCCTGGGTGGTCCTGATTGCTCCTAGGTGCTCCCTGGGTGCTCCTGATTGCTCCTGGGTGCCCCTAGGTGCTCCTGATTGCTCCTGATTGCTCCTGGGTGCTCCTGATTGCTCCTGGGTGCCCCTAGGTGCTCCTGGGTGTTCCTGATTGCTCCTGGGTGTTCCTGATTGCTCCTGAGTGCTCCTGATTGCTCCTAATTGCTCCTGGGTGCTCCTGCGTACCAAAATAAACCTGCAAGTGTGTATTATACTCTGGGAAAAGTGTGATTGATGTGATGGACAAAATTATGTCCTGAAGCTTCAAATTTATTTCTTAAACTCTTTGAAGTATTTCCTTAATGAGGTGGTTTGCCCTGGTAATGGTAGAGACGGCGTGCCTTGATGTCTCGCTTCATACGTCTTCCTGGGCTCAAGATGCGGGCTTCTTCTTCTTCCCCTAGTGTGTGTGTGACCTTCCCGGTGACCTTGGGGGGGGGGAGGTGACCCCGCGCCCCCTGTCCACAGTGTGACCTTGCTGGGGGGGGGGGTTGTGACCCCCTGTCTAGACAGTGACCTTTCCGGTGACCTTGGGGGGGGAGGTGACCCCGCGCCCCCTGTCCACAGTGTGACCTTGCTGGGGGGGGGGGGTTGTGACCCCCTGTCTAGACAGTGACCTTTCCGGTGACCTTGCTGGGGGGTTGTGACCCCCCTGTCCAGAAAGTGACCTTCCCGATGACCTTGTTGGGGGGGAGTGTGACCCCCCGCCCCCTGTCCACAGTGTGACCCTGCTGGGGGGGTTGTGACCCCTCCTGTCCTGAGAGTGACCTTCCCGGTGACCTTGCTGGTGGCTGTACACCCAGTGTAAACCTGAGGGCTGTGTAATACACTGACACGGTCAACTACACGCTATGCACTCTACCTTTCACTGGCCAGCAATGTCCTGTTTTGCCCCCTTCCCCCTCTGGGCGCGACCCGCCCTCGCGAATAGGACATAGAATTTTGACATATAAATCCCCTATGACCAAAAACTGGTGTACTAAAAATCACAGCCGCTTGCAAAATTAACGTGATGTCCCGTTTTCTATTCGTGGATCCTCGGCTAAGTTAAGTTTGGTCAATTTAGTACTTGAGTTTAGTGAGGTTGGAAACGCTGGAGAGGACGGGCTGAGCTCAAGCCCACTAACGCAGGACTGCTTAATTACAGTAGTTCAGACCCACTAACGCAGGACTGCTTAATTACAGTAGTTCAGACCCACTAACGCAGGACTGCTTAATTACAGTAGTTCAGACCCACTAACGCAGGACTGCTTAATTACAGTAGTTCAGACCCACTAACGCAGGACTGCTTAATTACAGTAGTTCAGACCCACTAACGCAGGATTGCTTAATTACAGTAGTTCAGACCCACTAACGCAGGACTGCTTAATTACAGTAGTTCAGACCCACTAACGCAGGACTGCTTAATTACAGTAGTTCAGGCCCACTAACGCAGGACTGCTTAATTACAGTAGTTCAGGCCCACTAACGCAGGACTGCTTAATTACAGTAGTTCAGGCCCACTAACGCAGGACTGCTTAATTACAGTAGTTTATCATTAATGTATGAGAGAAAGTGTTGGCCCCATGATGGTACCTTGCGGTACCCCCGCTCACAACACTTTACATGTCGGGTGAACTTCTAATCAAGGCGAGCGATTGCTTTCTTTGCTTTGTTTTATCCATTCTAGCATTGTACCGAATGGTGCCCCAATGATGATTGGGGCACCATTCCTTTTCCCCCGTCCCATCCCAAATCCTTATCCTGACCCCTTCCCAGTGCTATATAGTCGTAATGGCTTGGCTCTTTCCCTTGATAATTCCTCCATGCGCTTGTAATTTCGTTGCGAGTCTTTCATGTGGTACGTTATCAAAAGCCTTAGAGACGCCCGTGTATACTACATCTACTGGAAGTCCTTGGTTTAAATAGCTGGTTACCGTTTCCAAAAATCTGAGCAGATTCAACAGCGTTTATTTGTAAGAAAATCTTGTTGAGTCAGTTCTGTAAGGTTGTCCACTGTGAGATGGAGCTTCTCTCCATTAATTGGTAGATATGTAAGGGTCTGCTCATTGGTCAGTAGTTTCTGTTGACTTTTGTTTTGGTCTTGTCGAAGATTGGGGCTGATATTTGCTCGTCTCCAATCTTGGGGAACTTTCCTTTGGGCTTTCTCAGTGTCTCAGTGGTAGGAGGAGTTCGTCGGCCAGTTCCTTTAACATTATTGTGATGGTGTTCCATGTATATAGACAAATGTAATGTAAGTAAATATGTATTTTTATGAATTATTAATAGTAAATTTTGTAGTATACCGCAGTTTTCCCCTCATCCGTTTTCTCTCAATAGTTTTCTTTTGAAATACTTTGGAAAATACTCTTGTTTTCACCCTGACTATTATATTTATTTTTTGTATATGTTATTTACAAGAATTTACAATAATAATAATAATAATAATAATAATTTGTATGTTTAAAATGTTCTTAATGAAGTGGTCTGTTAATTGTATATTTAATAAATCCACTAAAAACAGTATTTTTTTGTTTTAGTAAGCATTTTGATGGTTTAGTATAGTACTATATAGTATAGTAGTAGTAGTATACGGGCTCACCATAGCCCGTGCTACTTGGAACTTTTTGTTCTAGGTAGCGAATCTTTAACAACAACAGTATAGTTTGGCTGTACAAGAATGTAAAAACTCTTGTATATATAAATACAATAATCACGCGAAGCCGCAAATACCCTTAGTGTCTGGTGCAGGATCTCCGAGTGACATAGACGGATTCTCCAGCGTTTAGTGTTGGATTCTCCAGCGTTTAGTGCTGGATCCTCCAGCGTTTAGTGTTGGATCCTCCAGCGTTTAGTGCTGGATCCTCCAGCGTTTAGTGTTGGATCCTCCAGCGTTTAGTGTTGGATCCTCCAGCGTTTAGTGTTGGATCCTCCAACGTTTAGTGTTGGATCCTCCAGCGTTTAGTGTTGGATCCTCCAGCGTTTAGTGTTGGATCCTCCAGCGTTTAGTGTTGGATCCTCCAGCGTTTAGTGTTGGATCCTCCAGCGTTTAGTGTTGGATCCTCCAGCATTTAGTGTTGGATCCTCCAGCGTTTAGTGTTGGATCCTCCATCGTTTAGTGTTGGATCCTCCAGCATTTAGTGTTGGATCCTCCAGCATTTAGTGTTGGATCCTCCAGCATTTAGTGTTGGATCCTCCATCATTTAGTGTTGGATCCTACGAAGTGTTTTAGGCCATCCCAAGCCCGAGAATATTATGCCCCCTCGATATTTTTGTCAGCATTTTGGCCAGAATGTCCAAGCATTATTGCCTACGGCTCCACTCATTATTTCCCCTCACTTACAGCTAATGTTTTGGGTAGAATAACAGCTTTATCCCTTATTTATCCTGTCTACCTTTATCCATTATGTGTCCTGTGTATCTTAACTACCTTTATCCCTCATGTATCCACCTTTAACCCTCATGTATCCAGAGTACCCTTATCACTCATGTATCCAGGCTATCCTTACGCCAAGCTTTTGACCTAATATCCCCGCGTCTCCTTCCCCTGCCCTCAAGAATTTTGTCCGGGATCCACACTTGATTTATATTCTATCTCCCGTATTTTGTCCATAATCCTCCCCACCTGCAGTCTTCCCACGACCCTAGCTCTCTCTCCCCTGCCCCACCCTCCTTCCCTTCCTCCCCTTCCATCCTTCCCTTCTTCCCCTTCCATCATTCCCCTACCCACTTTCCTCTCCACCTTCCATCACCTCCTAGTGGAGGAGGGCAGTAAGTCGGCAGATTTTGAAGGCATTACAATAAAATCTGCAGAAGAATTGCCAGGGAGACTGATATTTGTGGTGACCGTAGCGGTGCCTGGTGACCGTAGCCTGGTGACCGTAGCGGTGCCTGGTGACCGTAGCCTGGTGACCGTAGCGGTGCCTGGTGACCGTAGCGGTGCCTGGTGACCGTAGCGGTGCCTGGTGACCGTAGCGGTGCCTGGTGACCGTAGCCTGGTGACCGTAGCGGTGCCTGGTGACCGTAACGGTGCCTGGTGACCGTAGCCTGGTGACCGTAGCGGTGCCTGGTGACCGTAGCGGTGCCTGGTGACCGTAGCGGTGCCTGGTGACCGTAGCGGTGCCTGGTGACCGTAGCGGTGCCTGGTGACCGTAGCGGTGCCTGGTGACCGTAGCGGTGCCTGGTGACCGTAGCCTGGTGACCGTAGCGGTGCCTGGTGACCGCAGCGGTGCCTGGTGACCGCAGCGGTGCCTGGTGACCGTAGCGGTGCCTGGTGACCGTAGCCTGGTGACCGTAGCGGTGCCTGGTGACCGTAGCGGTGCCTGGTGACCGTAACGGTGCCTGGTGACCGTAGCGGTGCCTGGTGACCGTAGCGGTGCCTGGTGACCGTAGCCTGGTGACCGTAGCGGTGCCTGGTGACCGTAGCGGTGCCTGGTGACCGTAGCCTGGTGACCGTAGCGGTGCCTGGTGACCGTAGCGGTGCCTGGTGACCGTAGCCTGGTGACCGTAGCGGTGCCTGGTGACCGTCGCGGTGCCTGAGACCCCGGGGTAGGCTTCAGTGGAAGCCTCGGGGCCCTTGTGTGGTGCAGCAACACTCCAGGTTACATGTCTTTTACCATGTCGTGGTACAGTTGACTAGAGCGCATCAGGGAAACACCTCAGCGCTTAGGTTCGAACCCCCCATCAAGCCTCCTGAGTATTTGTTCTGTGACATGTTACGTTAATGTGATTTCTCTGTGTAATAATATTATAATTATTATAATAATAATATAATTATAAATTTATAAAACGTATTGTAGCAATTATAGGTGCTCAACCCGGCCTTCTTCAAATAGCACGTCGTATTTTGACGTATAACTTTACTCAAGACCAAAAAAGTCTTACTAGAAAATGGCAGCGGCTCGCGAAATTGAGGCAATGTTAATTTTTATAGCGCATAATCTCAGACTTTTTGCCGGCAATAGCCGAGGTCTCTAGACGCGGACCTGGTTGGGAACCTGTTGTCGGGTCGTGTTCAAAAAGTGGGCATTTATACTCTTGAAATACTCCTGAGAAACAACCGTAGAAGATTCACGAGCTTAGGTTCGAACCTCCGTCACGGCCCTTGTGGATTTAGTGGTCAGCGCAGTCAGCTCACAGCAGAAAGGTCCCGGGTTCAATTCCCGCGGCAGGATAGAAGCGTTTAGGCCTCTCTCTCTCTCTCAAATAAGTACCTGAGAGTTAGCCAACTGTTGTGGATAGCATCCTCGAGAAGGTCATCAGAAGTTGGCCTAGGGAAGGGAGGGCACCACTACTATGGGGGAAACCTTGCCCCATAATATTTATACTATGGGGCAAGGAATATGCATGCCCCTGTTGTTTGCATTAGGGAAGCCTCGCCTCTGATATAAACATCATTTCCTTAACACTTATCAGCCGCAAAACTGATACAGCCGCCGCCGCATCAGCTATGAAAATCGTTTTATTTTGTGTCGGTCTGTTAGTCGCGAGGCGAGTTATTATTAACATCTTTATTGACAAAATTAATTACAATTTTGCCTAATCTGAGGATTTTGATAGTCTTATTAAAGTGAGGATAATGGTGGTATTCACTGTCACGCAGGACAGAGGGTCATACATAAGATAATAGGTCTAAACTGTAGGCTGAAGTACATAGAGGCGAGTAAGGCTTAAGAGAGTGAGCGCGCGCGGCCTCGGGTTCCCCACTAGTCATCAGCCACCTTACCGATCACGCAATAAAGTGTCTTTCAAGATTACTGCATGGTCGGGAGGAGGAGGAGAGGGGGGGGAGGCTTTTTGAACTTAAGATTAATGGAAGCCTTTACGTTGATGATACGATTAATTAAAAGAATAGGTGGCAGGAGCTCTACCTTTCACTGGCCATTCATAGTTTGAACGTGAAAAATGAGGCCCACTTGGCGGTGTTGCCGTATCGTGGGCTCCCTTGTCCTCCGCCCCCGCCACTCTTGCCACATTTCTGCTTTATTTATAGTCGGTCTCTGCGTAGGTGTGCTTGTGTGCGTATTCTGTCTGTCTGTCTGTCTGTCTGCTTGCGTCTCTCCACTCTCCTTCCACCCGTCCCCCCCCCCTCCCTCCCTCTCTCTCTCCCTCTCTTCCCTCCCTCTCTCTCTCTCTCTCTCTCTCTCTCTCTCTCTCTCTCTCTCTCTCCCTCTCTCTCTCCCTCTCTCTCTCTCTCTCTCTCTCTCTCTCTCTCTCTCTCTCTCTCTCTCTCTCTCTCTCTCTCTCTCTCTCTCTCTCTCTCTCTCTCTCTCTCTCTCTCTCTCTTTTTCCCCCCTGCTATCTGTGCGCGTGCAACACACGCACGCACGCACGCACTCATTATGGGCGCTGAATGGACAGCACACTGGATGCGTAGTCCTGTGGTCCGGGGTTCGATTCCCGGCGCCGGCGAGAAACAATGAACAGTTTATTTCACCCTGATGCCCCTATTATCTAGCACTAAATAGGTACGAGGGAGTTAGACAGCTGTTACAGGCTGCTTCCTGTGTGTGTGAAAAAAAATTTGGTAGCAGTTAGTAACAGTCGATTGACAGTTGAGAGGCGGGCCGAAAGAGCAGAGCTCAACCCCCGCAAGCACAACTATGTAAATACAACTAGGTGAATACACAGACGGAAGAATCTGGTTATATCCGTACCGCAAACTTGTCATCTTTTCAGAGAAAGTCGGATAATAATTAATTTGTCTGCTATTAATTATTACTACAATTATTGACACATATTCTGCGTGTAAACCTTTCTTAAAGTTTGTTTACGTATTCAGTGAATGGAATGATTGTGTGCGCGTGCGCAGCTCTTTGGTCGGTGTTGTGGTAAACAGCTGGTGTAACGCCCTTTAATATTTGCTCCAAATTCAAGACGTGTTCCGTGTCAGGCGAGTTTTTTTAATACACAGGCGAGTACATGATACCTGGTTGATGGGGTTCTGGGAGTTCTTCTACTCCCTAAGCCCGGCCCGAGGCCAGGCTTGACTTGTGAGAGTTTGGTCCACCAGGCTGTTGCTTGGAGCGGCCCGCAGGCCCACATTCCCACCACAGCCCGGTTGATCCGGCACGTAACTGGTTGACTTCTGTTAGCAGGCTGAGAGCATTCCCTTCCCATACCTCATGGTAAGTCTTGCCTACAAATTTCCCCTGGAACACGACCCGATAATCGGTCAAAAACCAGGTACTCGATTACTGCTGGGTGAATAAGGGCGAACAGTTGAGGACTGGCTGCAACCCGTCCTCGACTCAAGTCCATTACATTCAGCTGTCAACCCCACAGACGCATTCATAAATTTTAACATAATGTTCATTCAAAACGGGAATTTTCTAAAGTATAAATTAATATTATAATATATTAGCATATTGTGTATATATAGGCATAGGTTAGGTGTTTAGGTTCTGTTGGCGATTATTTGTATTTGTAGTACGTGGGTGAAGCATTTATAGCGTTGTGATTCGAACAAAATTCGTCAGTGAAACACTTGTTCCGGAAGTGTTCGAACGTCAGCAGTTGTGAGTCGTGTGTAAACCGCTTTTCATTCATAAACAGCTGGGGTTTGGCGGGTGCATGGAATCACTTTTGGATCTTTGTTTGGAGGACGGGCTGCCAACTGGCTCCCTGGGGCCAGATTCACGAAGCAGTTATGCAAGCACTTACGAATCTGTATATCTTTTTTCAATCTTTGGCGGCTTTGTTTACAATAATTAAACAGTTAATGAGCTCCGAAGCACCAGGAGGCTCTTTATAACAATAACAACAGTTGATTGGCAAGTTTTCATGCTTGTAAACTGTTTAATAAATGTAACCAAAGCCGTCAAAGATTGAGGAAAGATGTACACGTTCGTAAGTACTTGCGTAACTGCTTCGTGAATCTGGCCCCTTGTCAGTACTGTTGACAGGACGCTCGGGAAGTGAGGTGCCGGGTAGCGAGTCAGGATTCGTCAAGCGCTTGTCCGTGGCCACTTACGAAACCTGTACATCTTTCCTCGATCTTGGCCGCTTTGTCTGTATTGAGTAGTTTACGAGCTTGACAACTTGGTAACCCAAGGTTGTTATTGTTAGACAACATCGTGGTGTTTAGCAGCTCGTAAAACGTTAATAAACACAGATTAAGCCGCCGTAATCGAGGAAAGATGTACAGGTTTCGTAAGCGGATATTTAAGTGCATTATGAATCCTGACCTCTCAGCTTGTAGGAATATGCTTCAAGAAACCTTAAACCATTAAGAGGAAGTAACATTTGTCTTAGAAGGTGGACGGGCCTGCAGGGCCGGTGTTCGATCCTGCAGGGCCGGTGTTCGATCCTGCAGGGCCGGTGTTCGATCCTGCAGGGCCGGTGTTCGATCCTGCAGGGCCGGTGTTCGATCCTGCAGGGCCGGTGTTCGATTCTGCAGGGCCGGTGTTGTGATGTTATGATGACTGATACTGACTACCTGTCTGTCATGATGACTCCTCGTACTAACTACACACACATCATCATCATAACTCATCATAACAAACCAAACATTCGTCAACATAACATCATGATGATAATATAATACTCCCCGACCTCATATTCCCTAACACCATAATTCCCCCCCCCCCCCTAGACGCCCAAACGTACAATGATCATCATATCCGGTCTTTAACCTTCGTTCTAGCACCATAACACCCAACGCTACAATGAACATTTCGTTATGGAATTATTCCTACAATTATTTGATCAAGTATATTATTGTTGCCACTCTACAAACGTTAACATTTACAGGGAAATTGGTTTAATTCTTTTTACGTTATTTTGTAAATGGGGTGAAAATAAAAATGAAAATTTTCGAATAATCGACTTTTAAATAATTCATTCATGACGGAAATTGTTTAAAAAAAATATATATAATATGTGAAGGGTAAATCGTTTTGTGAACTGGGCCGTTTGGTTTGAAGGGGGGGGGTGGGGGTAGGGTGGATGGGGGGGGCTAGGGGGGTGTAAGGGGGGGCTAGGGGAGGGATGGGGGGGGGGGTAGGGGGGGCTAGGGGAGGGATGGGGGGGGGGGGTAGGGGGGTGTAAGGGGGGGCTAGGGGAGGGATAGGGGGGGTAGGGGGTTGGGGGGGGTAGGGGGGGATGGGTGGGGGTCGATCGTGCCCTGCTGTGGCACTCGAGGGCTGTGGCACTGGTGGAGGTGGCCCTGAAGTAGCCCTGAAGTGGTTATGCCCACTGGTATAACCACTGCTACAACCACTGGTATAACCACTGGTATATGCACAGGAATACTTAGTGGTATAACCACTTGTACAAGCACTGGCATAACCATTTGTACTTCTGCTGGTATAACCAAGCATGGTAGCTATACCTTCACCCCCCCCCCCCAGCGGTCGTCCTGGCAACGGGCACTTTTCACCACTGTTGTTACTGGAGAGCTATTTTCTGCTCCTAGCGGGCTGAACCACTGAACTGTTTAGGGTGGCAGCTCGCATGCTGTGTTCTCGGCTCGATGTAATACAAGCTTATTCAGACGCTTTGGATCACACACGCATGTAGAACCCCCAAGCGTAGGTGCTGCATGTGCTGGGGGGGGGGCGTTTTAGTAGCTGTTTTAAATGTTTTAATAAATGTAAACAAAGCCGCCGTGATTGGGGAAAGATGTAGAGGTTTCGTAAGTTGGACTTATGTAAATGCTTGATGAATCGTGGCCCTGAACTACGAAATAGGAGCTACGAGGGAAGACTAAGGTAAACCATAAACCTTTGTAAACTGTTAGCAAGGAAGACCCTTGTAAACTACAGGAAGGTCATAGTTGTAAACTAGTGAAGGAGAAATGTTGAAAGTTTAAGAGGAAGTTCTCTTTAACAATATATTGGTCGGTGTGGTGGGGGTGTGGTGTGGTGGTACTGGGGTGATGGTGGGGTGTGGTGGTGGTGGGGGTGTGGTGTGGTGGTACTGGGGTGATGGTGGGGTGTGGTGGTGGTGGGGGTGTGGTGTGGTGGTACTGGGGTGATGGTGGGGTGTGGTGGTGGTGGGGGTGTGGTGGTGGTGGGGGTGTGGTGTGGTGGTAGTGGGGTGATGGTGGGGTGTGGTGGTGGTGGGCTGTGGTGGTGGTGGGGTGTGGTGATGGTGGGCTGTGGTGGTGGTGGGGTGTGGTGGTGATGGTGGGCTGTGGTTGTGGTGGCGTGGTTGTGCCTTACGGGTTACTGTGTCGTCCCAGATGGCCACTTCCGTTGGACAATGTTGCACGGTGCAGGCGGGACAGGCGTAACCCACTCGTCATGCTGCTCAATGCACGATGGAGAGTTGATAATTAGTCAATTTAATAATTCAGATGTCATTTCATGGTCTTGTTTGACCGTGGAATATGATCATCGTTATGAACCGGGGCCCTCGGTGTCTATTGATTAGTGGTAGTGTCATTTAGCAGGCTTATTGTGGTGGTGGTGGTAGTGGTAGTGGGTGTCTGGGTAGTGGTAGTGGTGGTGGTAGTGGGTGTCTGGGTAGTGGTAGTGGGTGTAGGTGTGGGTGTCTGGGGTCATCTCTTCCATGGAGTTCAGTCTCCTGCTCACCACCACCTCATCCTTCACCTTCTACTGCGTATGTTTGCTATATGTTATCCAGTTCCCGTATTATATTGAACTAGATGAGGTGGCCTGCTGTACCCTGGCTCCCCCCCCTCTCTCTCTTCCTCCATTTCCTCGTTATTATGCATTACCTTTTTTTACTTCCTCTTATCGTTCGTTCACTATCTCTGTCCATTCTTTAACCTGCATGTTAGATTCTGTTTCCCCCCTCTCTCCTCCTCTCCCATCCTCTCCCCCACCCTACCCTCCCCCTCCCCTACTCTCCCCCACCCTACCCTCCCCCTCCCCCACTCTTACCTTACGCCACTCCTCTCTGTGGAAGGGTTTCACATCCATAAATCAATGACTTTTTGTACTACTGCGTCCTCCTCCTCCTCCGCCGAAGTAATTTTTCACAATTAGTAGCAGTCATTTACCTCGGTGTTTATCTTGGTGTAGCCTGGGCCCGCCTGGGCCCGTCTGGGGCCCGCTGGCCCGCTCATCGGGCCCACCACACCGGCCGTGTCTTCTATTGGCCTCGGCAATAGAGCTTCTTGGTAAGAATGATCACTAGAATTCTGTAGCAATATTGGCAGTCGGTGGAGCACGTGATGGGGGGTGGGTGGGGGGGGGGAGGGGTGCTTTCTCATGCCTGCTTGCTTTCTGCGGGGGTGGGGGGGGTCTGCCGGGGGAGGGGGGGCTTCTGTGCCTGCTCATCACTGCTTACCTGCCATTGTCTGCTGGGAAATGAAGTCTATGGGTGGAAAATGGGTGGGGAAGAATGCAGGGGAAAGAGTGTTGTCGAGGGAGGTTGCTGGGAGAGGGTGCAGGTGGGAGGGTGTTGGGAGAGACTACAGGGGCAGGGTGTAGGGGCAGGGTGCTACGGGTGTGGGTGGGGGTGGGGGGGTTATTGTTGCAGTCTTACCCATTGGCCTCAGCGCCGCTACAAGTAAATACCTATTATATTTGTCTCTCTACCTTCTCTTTCCCACTCTATCTTTGCATCCTTACTCCTCTTTCTCCTCCTCTTTACTCCTCTCTCTCTCTTCCTCTCCACTGCTATTTCTCCCTGTGGTGGTCCTCCGGCCAGAGCTGATCATGAACGAGTAATAATTCATACGAGTGAGATGGGGTCATGCGACCATGACTACTGATGAGCCACTGGCCATGATTTATTCCCTCACCCCAACCCCAGTAATATCTCCCCTCTCTCCCCCACCCACCTGTCTCAACCCCCGCCCATCCCTCCTCTTACTACTACTTCAATCGCCCTCTTACCCCTTCCTGGTGATTGGAGGGGGAGGGGGAGGTGCTTGGAGAAATTGCGTGGTCACTTGGTGTGGGTGATTGGGATATGGCGTGGTGTCGAGCACTCTCTCACCACCATAAGTGCCTCACACACACACACTCACCACCACAAGTGCCTCACACACACACACACTCACCACCACAAGTGCCACACACACACACACACTCACCACCACAAGTGCCACACACACACACACTCACCACCACAAGTACCACACACACACACACTCACCACCACAAGTGCCACACACACACTCACCACCACAAGTGCCTCACACACACACACTCACCACCACAAGTGCCACACACACACACACTCACCACCACAAGTACCACACACACACACACTCACCACCACAAGTGCCACACACACACTCACCACCACAAGTGCCTCACACACACACACACTCACCACCACAAGTACCACACACACTCAACACCACATGTGCCTCACACACACACACACACACTCACCACCACAAGTGCCTCACACACACACACACTCACCACCACAAGTACCACACACACACACACACACTCAACACCACAAGTGCCTCACACACACACACACTCACCACCACAAGTACCACACACACACACACTCAACACCACAAGTGCCTCACACACACACACACACTCACCACCACAAGTGCCTCACACACACACACACTCACCCCCACAAGTGCCTCACACACACACTCACCAACACAAGTGCCTCACACACACACACTCACCAGCACAAGTGCCACACACACACACACTCACCAGCACAAGTGCCTCACACACACACACTCACCAGCACAAGTGCCTCACACACTCAACACCACAAGTGCCTCACACACACACTCACCAGCACAAGTGCCTCACACACACACACTCACCAGCACAAGTGCCTCACACACACACTCACCAGCACAAGTGCCACACACACACTCAACACCACAAGTGCCTCACACACACACTCACCAGCACAAGTGCCTCACACACACACACTCACCAGCACAAGTGCCTCACACACACACTCACCAGCACAAGTGCCACACACACACTCAACACCACAAGTGCCTCACACACACACTCACCAGCACAAGTGCCTCACACACACACACTCACCAGCACAAGTGCCTCACACACACACACTCACCAGCACAAGTGCCTCACACACACACTCACCAGCACAAGTGCCTCACACACACACACTCACCAGCACAAGTGCCTCACACACACACTCACCAGCACAAGTGCCTCACACACACACACTCACCAGCACAAGTGCCTCACACACACACACTCACCAGCACAAGTGCCTCACACACACACACACCACCACAAGTGCCACACACACACTCACCAGCACAAGTGCCTCACACACACACACTCACCAGCACAAGTGCCTCACACACACACACTCACCAGCACAAGTGCCTCACACACACACTCACCAGCACAAGTGCCTCACACACACACACTCACCAGCACAAGTGCCTCACACACACACACTCACCAGCACAAGTGCCTCACACACACACACACCACCACAAGTGCCACACACACACTCACCAGCACAAGTGCCTCACACACACACACACTCACCAGCACAAGTGCCTCACACACACACACTCACCAGCACAAGTGCCTCACACACACACACTCACCAGCACAAGTGCCTCACACACACACACTCACCAGCACAAGTGCCTCACACACACACACTCACCAGCACAAGTGCCTCACACAACAATATTCAAAAGTCTGACATTCTTCAGCTCTGGAAGTCCCAGTTGAGAATTCCAGCCCGAATGTTGCAATTCAATAATTCCATTCACACTTGCTTTAAGATTCATAATGTTTGGTGGTGGTGACCACAGGTAGGTAGGTGGGGGGTGACACGACCACATCCAGGTGGTGTTAGTGGTGGGTGGTGGGTGACACGACCACATCCAGGTGGTGTTAGTGGTGGGTGGTGGGTGACACGACCACATCCAGGTGGTGTTAGTGGTGGGTGGTGGGTGGGGGGTGACACGACCACATCCAGGTGGTGTTAGTGGTGGGTGGTGGGTGGGGGGTGACACGACCACATCCAGGTGGTGTTAGTGGTGGGTGGTAGGTGGGGGGTGACACGACCACATCCAGGTGGTGTTAGTGGTGGGTGGTGGGTGACACGACCACATCCAGGTGGTGTTAGTGGTGGGTGGTGGGTGGGGGGTGACACGACCACATCCAGGTGGTGTTAGTGGTGGGTGGTGGGTGGGGGGTGACACGACCACATCCAGGTGGTGTTAGTGGTGGGTGGTGGGTGGGGGGTGACACGACCACATCCAGGTGGTGTTAGTGGTGGGTGGTGGGTGGGGGGTGACACGACCACATCCAGGTGGTGTTAGTGGTGGGTAGTGGGTGGGGGGTGACACGACCACATCCAGGTGGTGTTAGTGGTGGGTAGTGGGTGGGGGGTGACACGACCACATCCAGGTGGTGTTAGTGGTGGGTGGTGGGTGGGGGGTGACACGACCACATCCAGGTGGTGTTAGTGGTGGGTGGTGGGTGGGGGGTGACACGACCACATCCAGGTGGTGTTAGTGGTGGGTAGTGGGTGGGGGGTGACACGACCACATCCAGGTGGTGTTAGTGGTGGGTGGTGGGTGGGGGGTGACACGACCACATCCAGGTGGTGTTAGTGGTGGGTGGTGGGTGGGGGGTGGGGGGTGACACGACCACATCCAGGTGGTGTTAGTGGTGGGTGGTGGGTGACACGACCACATCCAGGTGGTGTTAGTGGTGGGTGGGGGGTGACACGACCACATCCAGGTGGTGTTAGTGGTGGGTGGTGGGTGGGGGGTGACACGACCACATCCAGGTGGTGTTAGTGGTGGGTGGTGGGTGGGGGGTGACACGACCACATCCAGGTGGTGTTAGTGGTGGGTGGTGGGTGGGGGGTGACACGACCACATCCAGGTGGTGTTAGTGGTGGGTGGGGGGTGGGGGGTGACACGACCACATCCAGGTGGTGTTAGTGGTGGGTGGTGGGTGACACGACCACATCCAGGTGGTGTTAGTGGTGGGTGGGGGGTGACACGACCACATCCAGGTGGTGTTAGTGGTGGGTGGTGGGTGACACGACCACATCCAGGTGGTGTTAGTGGTGGGTGGTGGGTGACACGACCACATCCAGGTGGTGTTAGTGGTAGGTGGGGGGTGACACGACCACATCCAGGTGGTGTTAGTGGTGGGTGGTGGGTGACACGACCACATCCAGGTGGTGTTAGTGGTGGGTGGTGGGTGGGGGGTGACACGACCACATCCAGGTGGTGTTAGTGGTGGGTGGTGGGTGGGGTGTGACACGACCACATCCAGGTGGTGTTAGTGGTGGGTAGTGGGTGGGGTGTGACACGACCACATCCAGGTGGTGTTAGTGGTGGGTGGTGGGTGGGGTGTGACACGACCACATCCAGGTGGTGTTAGTGGTGGGTGGTGGGTGACACTACCACATCCAGGTGGTGTTAGTGGTGGGTGGTGGGTGGGGGGTGACACGACCACATCCAGGTGGTGTTAGTGGTGGGTGGTGGGTGGGGTGTGACACGACCACATCCAGGTGGTGTTAGTGGTGGGTAGTGGGTGGGGGGTGACACGACCACATCCAGGTGGTGTTAGTGGTGGGTGGTGGGTGGGGTGTGACACGACCACATCCAGGTGGTGTTAGTGGTGGGTAGTGGGTGGGGGGTGACACGACCACATCCAGGTGGTGTTAGTGGTGGGTGGTGGGTGGGGTGTGACACGACCACATCCAGGTGGTGTTAGTGGTGGGTAGTGGGTGGGGGGTGACACGACCACATCCAGGTGGTGTTAGTGGTGGGTGGTGGGTGACACTACCACATCCAGGTGGTGTTAGTGGTGGGTGGTGGGTGGGGGGTGACACGACCACATCCAGGTGGTGTTAGTGGTGGGTGGTGGGTGGTGGGTGGGGGGTGACACGACCACATCCAGGTGGTGTTAGTGGTGGGTGGTGGGTGGGGGGTGACACGACCACATCCAGGTGGTGTTAGTGGTGGGTAGTGGGTGGTAGGTGGGGGGTGACACGACCACATCCAGGTGGTGTTAGTGGTGGGTGGTGGGTGGGGGGTGACACGACCACATCCAGGTGGTGTTAGTGGTGGGTGGTGGGTGACACTACCACATCCAGGTGGTGTTAGTGGTGGGTGGGGGGTGGGGGTGACACGACCACATCCAGGTGGTGTTAGTGGTGGGTGGTGGGTGACACTACCACATCCAGGTGGTGTTAGTGGTGGGTGGTGGGTGGGGGGTGACACGACCACATCCAGGTGGTGTTAGTGGTGGGTGGTGGGTGGTGGGTGGGGGGTGACACGACCACATCCAGGTGGTGTTAGTGGTGGGTGGTGGGTGGTGGGTGGGGGGTGACACGACCACATCCAGGTGGTGTTAGTGGTGGGTGGTGGGTGGGGGGTGACACGACCACATCCAGGTGGTGTTAGTGGTGGGTGGGGTGTGACACGACCACATCCAGGTGGTGTTAGTGGTGGGTGGGGTGTGACACGACCACATCCAGGTGGTGTTAGTGGTAGGTGGTGTTAGTGGTGGGTGGGGTGTGACACGACCACATCCAGGTGGTGTTAGTGGTAGGTGGTGTTAGTGGTGGGTGGGGTGTGACACGACCACATCCAGGTGGTGTTAGTGGTAGGTGGTGTTAGTGGTAGGTGGTGTTAGTGGTGGGTGGGGGTGTGACACGACCACATCCAGGTGGGAGGTAGGGGCTGCCAGAGACTGGCTACGCGACCTCTCAAATTAAAGTTTGAGTCTCACGTGCGGTTCTTTTGTTCCCAAACACATTAATATATGATAGGGGTTAAACATGATATTCCGCTCCCTCTCTCTGGCCACTCTTATTGGTCATGTTCTGTATTCACCTAGTTGTATTTACCTAGTTGTGCTTGCGGGGGTTGAGCTCTGCTCTTTGGGCCCGCCTCTCAACTGTCAATCAACTGTTACTAACTACTATTTTTTTTCCACACACACACACACACACAGGAAGCAGTTCCGTAACAGCTGTCTAACTCCCAGGTACCTATTTACTGCTAGGTAACAGGGGCATGAGGGTGAAAGAAACTGCCCATTTGTGTCTGCCTGGCCCGGGAATCGAACCCGGGCCACAGGATTACGAGTCCTGCGCGCTGTCCAGTCAGCTACCAGACCCCCCCCCCTCGTGTAGTGGTATCGGAGTACATCTTGTTGGTGGCACAGTACTATGTACAGTGTCCTGTACTATGTACAGTGCCCTGTACTATGTACAGTGCCCTGTACTATGTACAGTGCCCTGTACTATGTACAGTGCCCTGTACTATGTACAGTGCGCTGTACTATGTACAGTGCCCTGTACTATGTACAGTGCACTGTACTATGTACGAACAAAATTTATACCTGGCTTCACGAGGGAGGTGAATGGCAACATGGCTTGTTACAATAATATGTAAAGTGGGTGAGTGAGAGGTCGGGTGTTGTGTGGTGTCTTAGGGTAAGCCTCTAGGGCAAGGTAGGCCTCTGGGGCAAGGTAGGGAAGGTAGGCCCCTGGGGCAAGGTAGGGAAGGTAGGCCTCTGGGGGCAAGGTAGGCCTCTGGGGCAAGGTAGGGAAGGTAGGCCTCTGGGGGCAAGGTAGGCCTCTGGGGCAAGGTAGGGAAGGTAGGCCTCTGGGGCAAGGTAGGCCTCTGGGGCAAGGTAGGGAAGGTAGGCCTCTGGGGGCAAGGTAGGCCTCTGGGGCAAGGTAGGGAAGGTAGGCCTCTGGGGGCAAGGTAGGCCTCTGGGGCAAGGTAGGGAAGGTAGGCCTCTGGGGGCAAGGTAGGCCTCTGGGGCAAGGTAGGCCTCTGGGGCAAGGTAGGGAAGGTAGGCCTCTGGGGGCAAGGTAGGCCTCTGGGGCAAGGTAGGCCTCTGGGGCAAGGTAGGGAAGGTAGGCCTCTGGGGGCAAGGTAGGCCTCTGGGGCAAGGTAGGCCTCTGGGGCAAGGTAGGGATGGTAGGCCTCTGGGGGCAAGGTAGGCCTCTGGGGCAAGGTAGGGAAGGTAGGCCTCTGGGGGCAAGGTAGGCCTCTGGGGCAAGGTAGGGAAGGTAGGCCTCTGGGGGCAAGGTAGGCCTCTGGGGGCAAGGTAGGCCTCTGGGGCAAGGTAGGCCTCTGGGGCAAGGTAGGGAAGGTAGGCCTCTGGGGCAAGGTAGGGAAGGTAGGCCTCTGGGGGCAAGGTAGGCCTCTGGGGCAAGGTAGGGAAGGTAGGCCTCTGGGGGCAAGGTAGGCCTCTGGGGCAAGGTAGGGAAGGTAGGCCTCTGGGGGCAAGGTAGGCCTCTGGGGGCAAGGTAGGCCTCTGGGGCAAGGTAGGCCTCTGGGGCAAGGTAGGGAAGGTAGGCCTCTGGGGCAAGGTAGGGAAGGTAGGCCTCTGGGACAAGGTAGGGAGGGTAGGCCTCTGGGGCAAGGTAGGGATGGTAGGCCTCTAGGGCAAGGTAGGGAAGGTAGGCCTCTGGGGCAAGGTAGGGAAGGTAGGCCTCTGGGACAAGGTAGGGAGGGTAGGCCTCTGGGGCAAGGTAGGGAGGGTAGGCCTCTAGGGCAAGGTAGGGAAGGTAGGCCTCTAGGGCAAGGTAGGGAAGGTAGGCCTCTGGGGCAGATAGGGAAGGTAGGCCTCTGGGGCAAGGTAGGGAAGGTAGGCCTCTGGGGCAAGGTAGGGAAGGTAGGCCTCTAGGGCAAGGTAGGGAAGGTAGGCCTCTGGGGCAAGGTAGGGAAGGTAGGCCTCTGGGACAAGGTAGGGAGGGTAGGCCTCTGGGGCAAGGTAGGGATGGTAGGCCTCTGGGGCAAGGTAGGGAGGGTAGGCCTCTAGGGCAAGGTAGGCCTCTGGGACAAGGTAGGGAAGGTAGGCCTCTGGGGCAAGGTAGGCCTCTGGGGCAGATAGGGAAGGTAGGCCTCTGGGGCAAGGCAGGGAAGGTAGGCCTCTGGGGCAGATAGGGAAGGTAGGCCTCTGGGGCAAGGTAGGGAAGGTAGGCCTCTAGGGCAAGGTAGGGAGGGTAGGCCTCTGGGGCAAGGTAGGGAAGGTAGGCCTCTAGGGCAAGGTAGGCCTCTGGGACAAGGTAGGGAAGGTAGGCCTCTGGGGCAAGGTAGGCCTCTGGGGCAGATAGGGAAGGTAGGCCTCTGGGGCAAGGCAGGGAAGGTAGGCCTCTGGGGCAGATAGGGAAGGTAGGCCTCTGGGGCAGATAGGGAAGGTAGGCCTCTGGGGCAAGGCAGGGAAGGTAGGCCTCTGGGGCAGATAGGGAAGGTAGGCCTCTGGGGCAAGGTAGGGAAGGGGGAGGCAGATGGAGGCGGGTGTGGCCACAGTAATCCAATGAGCGGCCACATCCATTGTAATATTAGTGGCAGTCTTACCTGTATTGGATGGTGAGGGGATGTAAGGTATACACACATCCATCATCCACCTGACCCCAGCCCTACTTACACCCGCTTCGAGTACTACCTCCACCCGCCTCGAGTACTACCTCCACCCGCCTCGAGTACTACCTCCACCCGTCCTTTCTCATACTGCTCCCCTACCCTGCAGCTCTCCTCTCCTCCCCAAGTGCTCTGAGTGAGACGTGTACCACACGGGGAGGTGTGGGTACACGTCTTGCCCAGCAGTACACGTAGGTAACACGTAGGTCAACCCGTTCTCGCAAATTCGTAAAGTCAATATTGACTTATTAACTACGTGCATAGGTGATATACTAAAAATAATAGATACCCTTAAAAAGATTCATAGAAAACACCGACCTTACCTAACCTTGTTAGTATCTTAAGATAAGCATCTTATTGCTTCGTAATTACAATTATTACTTAACCTATACCTATTATAGGTTAGGTAATAATTGTAATTACGAAGCAATAAGATGCTTATCTTAAGATACTAACAAGGTTAGGTAAGGTCGGTGTTTTCTATGAATCTTTTTAAGGGTATCTATTATGTTAAGTATGTCACCTATGCACATATTTAATAAGTCAATATTGACTTATTAAATTTGCGAGAACGGGTTGCGTAGGTAACACATAGGTACCCAGGAGTTACAACCTCGTAACCTTTGCAGGTGCCCTAGGCTGCCCACCTCAGCCCACCTGTTTCTGTCCTCCATGTGTGTATTATGGCACCCGCGTGGCCCTGAGGCTAGAGTGCCACGGTGGTGGTCCATTGTTTCCACCACCGGACCATGGCACTCATGCCATGGTGCCCGTGCCCATAGATCCGGGGCAGGGTGCCACGACTAATGACAGTCGATGCCAGTTACCGAGCTCGTTATAAGGTGACAGTCTTGTGAACTGTTGAGTGCCTCCAATAGTTGCCCGGTGTCACTCAACACACACCTGTCTCCTATGGTCTTCATCAGGTATGGTGAGGTGTGGCGGGGCGGTCACAGGTGTGTGTGTTGGGGGACGGACACAGGTGTAGGGAAACGACACGTTCCAGTGGTGCGAGATTCCTATTCTACATCCCGAAAGGCAGTTACAGCGTGTCTTGTTGACAGAAATAGTAACAACCATCCAACAACCACCACTAACAACCACCACCACCACCACCACCACCACCACCACCACCACCACCAGCACCACTACCATGACTACCGCCACACACCCTCCCCCCCCTGCTACTAACATTAACATTATACTCCACTATCATACATGGGATTTTGCTATTTTGGTAAATTTAACTTGATGTAATTGGCCAGTGAGATTAGTTAGCGTTAAGGGCTGAACTATCATTGTGTGTTATGTGTAATTCTACACTCCATCACAAGCTGATTGATAATATGGGTGAGAGTCGCG
Organism: Procambarus clarkii; assembly: GCF_040958095.1. Classification (NCBI taxonomy): domain Eukaryota; kingdom Metazoa; phylum Arthropoda; class Malacostraca; order Decapoda; family Cambaridae; genus Procambarus; species Procambarus clarkii. The sequence goes on from NC_091211.1 coordinate 18,646,412, forward strand.
TCATTATGGGGATTGTCCGCTTGTTTCACGGCCAACAGGAAGGGATTTGACGCCTGATGGGTGGTGTAGTTTGTTATTGAGCTGTAAGAACTATGGCTGCTCTATGTATTGTGCAGGGGGTATGTATTATGGGGTATGTATTATGGAGGGGGGTATGTATTATGGGGTATGTATTATGGAGGGGGGTATGTATTATGGGGTATGTATTATGGAGGGGGGTATGTATTATGGGGTATGTATTATGGGGGGTATGTATTATGGGGGGTATGTATTATGGAGGTATATATTATGGGGGTATGTATTATGGGGGTATGTATTATGGGGGTATGTATTATGGGGGTATGTATTATGGGAGTATGTATTATGGGGGGGTTTGTATTATGGGGCGGATAGGGCGGGGTGTCACATTGTCTGCTACAGTAAACAGTATTCTACGGTGGGTGAGTTCACTGTATCATTCTGTATAGTATGAAGACTACGCGGGTTCACAGTGTGTATTAAACACGAAGGAAGGTTTAGTCAATCATACACTCCACCAAGGAATATTGAGCTCTTAAGCTTCAATGGGGCTGTCGCAAAAGTTTATCCTGTCATCCTTAGTCTTGAAAGCGGTGACCTCTCCACGCTCTGGACCCTAAGAGCACTGGAGCAGGCAACAGGGAGAACTGACATCGGCGAAGCAGTAATGAGGAGACTAGAATATGAACCGTAAAAGAATGTGTAATATGTATTATGGAGCGACCTGACGGACCCGTGTACTTGGAGTCGCTCTTCAACGTCTTCAACTCTGAGCTCCGTGAGGTAGATCAGGACGGCTCTGAGGTTGTTGTTGTTGATTACGATTCACTACCTGGAACAAATAGTTCCAAGTAGCACGGGCTATGGTGAGCCCGTAGGCTCTTGAGGTCCTTCTGCTAGTCAGAGGAGACGGTGTGTGTATGGACTAGGTAGGATATCTGCTAACATCAACTGATATTCAAATTACCAACACCAGCCCCCCAACACACACACACATACATATACGTATATAACATATATGTATGTGTGTGTATAGGAGACGCACAGGTGCTAAGGCAAATGTTTGAGGCAGTGCGGGTCACCTGTGGAAGAAGAGCTTCCTTTCATCAGGACGTGGCATGTGCTTGAGGACCATAAGTTATGGCCTGAGAGAGAGAGAGTCTCCATGGTATATTTACTCTCCGTGTTGCTACTCCCCCTTACTCGGTAGCCCCGTCCCTGAACGACCGTCCTCTACACGACACACATTAACCATTAGTGGGTACATGCTCCTTCCGCTCGTCTGTTCTGAACCTTATATTACTGGTGTGGCCCCTGTTGAACTGTGGACCTTATATTACTGGTCGTGTGGCCCCTGTTGAACTGTGGACCTTATATTACTGGTGTGGCCCCTGTTGAACTGTGGACCTTATATTACTGGTGGTGTGGCCCCTGTTGAACTGTGGACCTTATATTACTGGTGTGGCCCCTGTTGAACTGTGAACCTTATATAACTGGTGGTGTGGTCCCTGTTGAACTGTGAACCTTATATAACTGGTGGTGTGGCCCCTGTTGAACTGTGAACCTTATATTACTGGTGGTGTGGCCCTGTTGAACTGTGGACCTTATATTACTGGTGGTGTGGTCCCTGTTGAACTGTGGACCTTATATAACTGGTGGTGTGGCCCCTGTTGAACTGTGAACCTTATATTACTGGTGGTGTGGTCCCTGTTGAACTGTGGACCTTATATAACTGGTGGTGTGGCCCCTGTTGAACTGTGAACCTTATATTACTGGTGGTGTGGTCCCTGTTGAACTGTGGACCTTATACTACTGGTGTTGTGGTCCCTGTTGAACTGTGAACCTTATATAACTGGTGGTGTGGTCCCTGTTGAACTGTGGACCTTATACTACTGGTGGTGTGGTCCCTGTTGAACTGTGGACCTTATATTACTGGTGGTGTGGTCCCTGTTGAACTGTGGACCTTATATTACTGGTGGTGTGGTCCCTGTTGAACTGTGGACCTTATACTACTGGTGGTGTGGCCCCTGTTGAACTGTGGACCTTATACTACTGGTGGTGTGGCCCCTGTTGAACTGTGGACCTTATATTACTGGTGGTGTGGTCCCTGTTGAACTGTGAACCTTATATTACTGGTGGTGTGGCCCCTGTTGAACTGTGGACCTTATATTACTGGTGGTGTGGCCCCTGTTGAACTGTGAACCTTATATTACTGGTGGTGTGGCCCCTGTTGAACTGTGGACCTTATATTACTGGTGGTGTGGCCCCTGTTGAACTGTGGACCTTATATTACTGCTGGTGTGGCCCCTGTTGAACTGTGGACCTTATACTACTGGTGGTGTGGCCCCTGTTGAACTGTGAACCTTATATTACTGGTGGTGTGGTCCCTGTTGAACTGTGGACCTTATATTGCTGGTGGTGTGGTCCCTGTTGAACTGTGGACCTTATACTACTGGTGGTGTGACCCCTGTTGAACTGTGAACCTTATATAACTGGTGGTGTGGTCCCTGTTGAACTGTGGACCTTATATTGCTGGTGGTGTGGTCCCTGTTGAACTGTGGACCTTATATTACTGGTGGTGTGGTCCCTGTTGAACTGTGAACCTTATATAACTGGTGGTGTGGTCCCTGTTGAACTGTGAACCTTATATAACTGGTGGTGTGGCCCCTGTTGAACTGTGAACCTTATATTACTGGTGGTGTGGTCCCTGTTGAACTGTGGACCTTATATTACTGGTGGTGTGGTCCCTGTTGAACTGTGGACCTTATATAACTGGTGGTGTGGCCCCTGTTGAACTGTGAACCTTATATTACTGGTGGTGTGGTCCCTGTTGAACTGTGGACCTTATACTACTGGTGTTGTGGTCCCTGTTGAACTGTGAACCTTATATAACTGGTGGTGTGGTCCCTGTTGAACTGTGGACCTTATACTACTGGTGGTGTGGTCCCTGTTGAACTGTGGACCTTATATTACTGGTGGTGTGGTCCCTGTTGAACTGTGGACCTTATATTACTGGTGGTGTGGCCCCTGTTGAACTGTGGACCTTATACTACTGGTGGTGTGGCCCCTGTTGAACTGTGGACCTTATGTTACTGGTGGTGTGGTCCCTGTTGAACTGTGGACCTTATACTACTGGTGGTGTGGTCCCTGTTGAACTGTGGACCTTATACTACTGGTGGTGTGGCCCCTGTTGAACTGTGGACCTTATACTACTGGTGGTGTGGCCCCTGTTGAACTGTGGACCTTATACTACTGGTGGTGTAGATATGCGGTGGTTCTACTTGAGAATTAAACCCATCCTCTAGTACCACATAACCATAATGAGGTAAGTAGTTAAAATAGGGTATATATGCACAACATTGGATTTTATACATTAAATAGTCCAAAACCTGCCCGATTGACAAGATATAAGCAAATAATAGGTTGTACGTATAAAAACCCTAACCTAACCTAGGCCTAACAGTTTCTGTATATTTAAATATATATATATATATAATATATATATATATATATATATAATATATATATATATATATATATATATATATATATTATATATATATATATATATATATATATATATATATATATATATATATATATATATATATATATAAACCCTCCCTCCCGTTCCAAAAATCTCCCCTCCCTAACCAAAGTTCTTCCCTTCCCTTCCTAAGTTCTTCCCCCTGCCCATCTCTCCCTCCTCCCCCTCTACCGCACATAGTCGTGACAGTCTGCAGAAATTACACCTCAGACACCATCTCCATGACTATAATTAAATGCAATGAGTATGCGAAAAGTGGCGAGGCCACGGGATTACGAAGTTCAAACGGTGGTCCTCTGCCACCAGTGTTCCCTGCCCTTCCTCTGCCACCAATGTTCCTTGCCTCTCATTTGCTACCTGTGTTCTCTTCAAAGTAACACCTCTGTTTTATAAATGAATTCAAAGATGCTTTAGGTTTTATAACAGAGCCTCTATCAGAGCTCTATGGAGTTAGTATGGTGTACTGTAGAGTGCAGGGGAGGGGAACTGGGTTTGGATACAAGGTATCCAATGTCGTATTCTGGTCTCTTAGTGTATCCCACCGCTGCCACCATTGTAACAACCAGTACATCCTCTTTGCATTCAGTGACATCCTACTGGTTACGGTATAGCACCAATGTTGTTTTCTAAATGAATACCCAGTTGCTCTATGTTGTATAGCAGTATTTTAGCGGCGTGTGGAAGGGAGGGCAATTATCAGGGGAAAGCGCCAATCCATTACGACTATAAAGCACTTTGATGAGGTCAGGATAAGGATTTGAGATGGGACGGGGGATAGGAATGGTCCCAATCCACTTGGACGGTCGGGGATTGAACATCGACGTGCATGAAGCGAGACCGTCGCTTTACCGTCCAGCCCAAGTAGTTGGGCTAAGTTGTAAGGAGTGTGTAGAGAAGGAAGCAGAGTGAGATGGGCCAGAATTCAAGGTGTCCAATGCCATCTTCTAACAAATAATAGCCAGGCTGACCTATTTTCCACAAACACAGATCGGACACACATTAATTTTCTGTCAATCAGTTTACTGGGCTTGGCTAAGTCCAGGCTAGGTTGTAACAGAGCATGGGAGTGGCGCTTTCCAAAACAGCAGCAGAGTTTATTGAGTTCATTCAGACTGAACTTAGATTAAAATTAGGGAGAAGATTACAGTGTATTTGTACTGTGAAATTTCTAAGTTACCGAGATAAAAGAGGAGACACAAGGGGCTGGGTGTAGACAGAGAAGATACAGGTGACTTGGTGTAGTAGTGTTCCGTTCTGCTACATGTCCTATAGCATTATCATGATAATGGCACTGAGTGCCGCCTAGGAAGTCCCGGCAATATACTAACAGTACTTAAAAGACAGAGTACTGTGCTTAGGGGGTCGGGGCACTGTCCTTAGGGAGGGAGGCACTGTGCCTAGTCCTGTTGAGCAGTGGAAGAAGTACACTCCTGTTAAGTTGGCTGCGGCATTGTTGCACATTCTCCAAAGGAGCAGCGATATGATGCAGTTGTATTGAAGAAATACGTAGCAATACTTTCCATTTGGGCTGGACGGTAAAGCGACGGTCTCGCTTCATGCAGGTCGGCGTTCAATCCCCGACCATCCAAGTGGTTGGCCACCATTCCTTTTCCCCCGTCCCATCCCAAATCCTTATCCTGCCCCTTTCCAAGTGCTATATAGTCGTAATGGCTTGGCGCCTTCCCCCTGATAATTCCATCCACACCGCACAGAACCCAGATGTTTCTCGTCAATTTAGAGTAGGAAGATGTATAATTTATTAGTAAGGATTTGTTTTATTAGTTAGGAACAAAGTTTGTGCAAAGCATTGTTGCACAAACATTATGAAGGGGAGATGTAACACCATAAATGGTTTTATTGATACAATTCAATAAAATTGACCTGACCTGACCTGTTACACAGGAAGTTGCAGTCGTCATTCTGTCTGTGTAGTCCTACAATACAAACTCGCACCTTAGGGTGTTAATGACACGTTGACCCAGAGGATGATAGACCTTAATAACCCTGCAGAAGTTGATAGGCCTTAATAACCCTCCAGAGGTTAATTGGCCCAAGGTCAACAGCAAACCAAATCTTGAATACTCTCATGCCCAGTTATAAGGTCACTACCTTTATTAGTGTCCTGCCTCTCGTGCCCTGCCTCTCGTGCCTTGCCTCTCGTGCCTTGCCTCTCGCCCCTTGCCTCTCGTGCCCTGCCTCGCCCCATACCCCAGGTGCAAGTTGTATCAACATGCCAAAGATCAAAATATACATTAGTCAAATTAACTGATGGTTTAATATATTTAGGAAATACAGGTGGCTTAAATTCTCAAATTTGATGCATGAAGTTTTTGTCTCACACTTGATACACAGCTGTTGGGGATGCTTGGGGTAGGGTTGTGCTTTAGGCCTGAACCCATCGCAAGGAGATTTAAACCAACTAGAATGTTCATTGGAGAGGTGTGAGGGTGGGCGTTATACAGCCAGTGTGTACCAGTGGTGATGGTAGTGGTTGTGTAGGTGGGTGGGATGATAGTGGTTGTGTAGGTAGGTGGGATGATAGTGGTTGTGTAGGTGGCAGCATGACGCACCAACCACTGCCCTACCGGTTGCTCTTGCCCCACCCCGCACACCCTCACTCAAATATGCTGAAGCTTTTACCGCGAATTTAACCTTCCCCTCGCATGTTGTAATTAAAATTAGCCGAGGCCAGCTGCTGTAATGGAGCTCACCTCGTACCACTAATATATACCCCAAGAATCATTTTTAAAGTGGTGGAGGCTCATGGGGAGGTCGGTTGGTGCGCGTCCCGTGTTGAGACGTTGCTGGTACTCCTAAGAACACCTCCATCCCTTCGTGCAGGTCGGCGTTCAATCCCCGACCGGCCAAGTGGTTGGGGTACCATTCTCTCCCTCCTCCCCCCGTTCCATCCCAAATCCTTATCCTGACCCTTTCCAAGTGCTATATTGTCGTAATGGATTGACGCGTTCTCCTGATAGTCCCATTCCCTTCCCTTCCCTTCTTACCTCACTTCTCCCTGCGAAGGTTTCCAACTTGTGCCACTTACCTCTTCCCTTCCTCCCTCCATCAGCAAAGTTTTCCCTCCATGAATAGAAATGTGAGAGTTATGGTCTGGAGCAGCCGTAGTCCTTCCTGGGGGCCAAGTCTGCGTGTTTGTTTTGAGTGTGCTCAAGTTGGGTGTTCACCGGGCCGCCTCACACCGGTGAGTGCGTGCGTGCGGCCGCCAGCCTCACGCTTGGGCTGCGAGTGCACGCACCACAGCCCTTGTGCACTCACCTGATTGTGCTTGCGGGGGTTGAGCTCTGGCTCTTTGGTCCCGCCTCTCAACCATCAATCAACAGGTGTACAGGTTCCTGAGCCTACTGGGCTCTATCATATCTACACTTGAAACTGTGTATGGAGTAGGGGATTCCTGCTCCAAGGTCGTACCTTTTTTGTAATATTCAGTTAGTACAATGATTACTAGCCTCTGTGTGCTCTGTTATACCTACGTTGGAAGCTGTGAATGTTATCGGCTTCTATCCCAATGCCATTCTTACATGTGTATCAAGCTTACATGTGTACCTTTACTTTTCTCATGTATTCTGAACCATGTATCGAGAGACTATATGAGGCTCTATATATGTAACGGAAGCGAGTTGAGAAGCTTTGCGCCTGGGACTGTGTGAGAGGGAGGGTGTTTTGTGCTGTGGGTGGGAGGAGTGGGATCCTACAGTGGGTGTGGGGGTGGGAGTAGTGGGATCCTAGAGTGGGGGTGGGAGATGGGTTTTTAATGTGCCAATGTATATAGTGATGTGTACCGTGGGCACATGTGTATATGGGGTAAGTTGGTAGGAGATGACAAGACATAAGGGGCAGTTGATGAGGAATAGGAAGGGTCAGGGGTTGATGAGTAGTAGGGTCAGGGGTTGATGAGGTGTAGGGTCAGGGGTTGATGAGTAGTAGGGTCAGGGGTTGATGAGTAGTAGGGTCAGGGGTTGATGAGGTGTAGGGTCAGGGGTTGATGAGTAGTAGGGTCAGGGGTTGATGAGGTGTAGGGGGGGGGGAGGGAAGGGGGGGGGGGTGTATGCTGCTCTGGTTCTCTCAGGGCCCCAGGCACCTCCAACCCCCCCCCCCCCACTCTGCTGGAAATAGCTGGCAGCATCACACATTAGCAATTTAGAGCCCCAGTTTAGAATTAGAGCCTGGCAATTAGATGCAATTAGAGCCACACATATTTCCCATTTGTGCTAAAATCTGCCTTATGTACTTATTGGTGAGCCAGTGAAGGTGACGCTGTAGTGTGGTAGTGAAGGTGACGCTGTAGTGTGGTAGTGAAGGTGACACAGTAGTGTGGTAGTGAAGGTGACGCTGTAGTGTGGTAGTGAAGGTGACGCTGTAGTGTGGTAGTGAAGGTGACGCTGTAGTGTGGTAGTGAAGGTGACACAGTAGTGTGGTAGTGAAGGTGACGCTGTAGTGTGGTAGTGAAGGTGACGCTGTAGTGTGGTAGTGAAGGTGACGCTGTAGTGTGGTAGTGAAGGTGACGCTGTAGTGTGGTAGTGAAGGTGACACAGTAGTGTGGTAGTGAAGGTGACACAGTAGTGTGGTAGTGAAGGTGACGCTGTAGTGTGGTAGTGAAGGTGACGCTGTAGTGTGGTAGTGAAGGTGACGCTGTAGTGTGGTAGTGAAGGTGACGCTGTAGTGTGGTAGTGAAGGTGACAGTAGTGTGGTAGTGAAGGTGACGCAGTAGTGTGGTAGTGAAGGTGACGCTGTAGTGTGGTAGTGAAGGTGACGCTGTAGTGTGGTAGTGAAGGTGACGCTGTAGTGTGGTAGTGAAGGTTACGCAGTAGTGTGGTAGTGAAGGTGACGCTGTAGTGTGGTAGTGAAGGTGACGCTGTAGTGTGGTAGTGAAGGTGACGCTGTAGTGTGGTAGTGAAGGTGACGCTGTAGTGTGGTAGTGAAGGTGACGCGGGAGTAGTTCTCACCTAGTTGTGCTTGCGGGGGTTGAGCTCTGGCTCTTTGGTCCCGCCTCTCAACTGTCAATCAACAGGTGTACAGGTTCCTGAGCCTACTGGGCTCTATCATATCTACACTTGAAACTGTGTATGGAGTCAGCCTCCACCACATCACTTCCTAGTGCATTCCACTTCTTAACCCTCAGTTCGGGCACTAGTCTGGTGGCAAACCTTCTCCAATTTAGTCTTATGCTTGACGAGATAAGGACTCCATGCTGGAGCTGCATACTCACGGTTTGGTCTGACATACGTGGTATACAAGGTTCTGAATGATTTCTTAAACAAGTTTCTAAAAACCGCTCTTATGTTGGCCAACCTGGCATATGCCTCTGAGGTTATTCTCTTGGTGTGGGCTTCGGAGGACAGGTCTGGCGTGATATCAACACACACACACACACACACACACACACACACACACACACACACACACACACACACACACACACACACATACACACACACACTCTCACACTCTCACACTCTCACACTCTCACACACTCTCACTCTCACACACACACACACACACACTCTCTCTCTCTCTCTCTCTCTCTCTCTCTCTCTCTCTCTCTCTCTCTCTCTCTCTCTCTCTATCTCTCTCTCTCTCTCTCTCTCTCTCTCTCTCTCTCTGTGAGAGAGAGAGAGAGAGAGAGAGAGAGAGGAAGAAGAAGAATGTCATCTCCCAAATGATACCTTGTATCTGGCCTCCTGCTCCCTACACCTATTTTCATTACATTACATTTGATTGGGTTAAACTCTAACAACCATTTGTTGAACCAATTCTTTACTTTATCTAGGTCTTCTTGAAGCCTCATGCTGTCCTCCTCCTGTCTTAATCTTTCTCATAATTTTGGCATCATCAGCAAACATTGAGAGGAATGAGTCTATACCTTCTGGGAGATCATTTACATATACCAAAAACAGGATTGGTCCGAGTACAGAGCCCTGTGGGACTCCACTGGTGACTTCACGCGAATCTCAGGTTTCACCCCCTCACAATAACTCTGCTTCCTGTTGCTAAGGTAATTCCTTATCCACTGGAGCGCCCTACCAGTTACTCCTGCCTGTTTCTCCAACTTATGCACCAGCCTCTTATGGGGTACTGTGTCAAAGGCTTTCCGACAGTCCAGGAAGATGCAGTCCGCCCATCCTTCTCTTTCTTGCTTATTTTTGTCACCTGATCGTAAAATTCTATTAAGCCTGTAAGGTAAGATTTACCCTCCCTGAGCTCATGTTGATGGGTTGTCACCAAGTCCCTTCTCTCCAGATGTGTTACTAGGTTTTTTCTCACGATCTTCTCCATCACCTTGCATGGTATGCAAGTTAAGGACACTGGCCTGTAGTTCAGTGCCTCTTGTCTGTCACCCTTTTTGTATATTGGGACTACATTAGCCGTCTTCCATATTTCTGGTAGGTCTCCCGTTTCCAGTGACCTACTATACACTATGGAGAGTGGCAAGCAGCGAAGGTGATTGAGGTATGTTTACGGTGAAAGTGACGCTGTAAATGTGCATCACCATTATGCGATACTGATTGTGATGGAGAGTGACGCCCTCGGACACCCTGTCCCCCGGGTGACAGACAGTGTGGTGAGACTAAGGGAATGGGTGTTCCAGGGGGACCAAGCAGTGTGGGGGAGTCAGCCTGGGGAAGGGGGCGATGTGGGGGGTGAGGAAGTGGGGGGTTGCAAGGAAGCAAGCAGTGGGGGTGGGGTGGGGGGATACGTATCACCCCCACACCTCAGCTGGACGGACCTGAAGCATCACTATCAGAAAACTATATCCCCAGAGAGGAGATTCCCAGCCGTTTTCTTGTAACGGCTGTGGGGAGTGTGGGAACGCGCCAGGCCGCCCTCACACTCACCATTCATTGCCTGCTAATGGAGGGGACCTGCTGGGTGTGACCAGCGTACGGAGAGGGGCAGTCTGGTAGGGTGCACCAGCTGTGGAGGAGGCCTGGGCCAGGCTGGCCAGGCTGGTGGAGGGAGGTGCTACTGGCCAGTCTGGTGGAGGGAGGTACTGGCCAGGCTGGTGGAGGGAGGTGGTGCTGGCCAGGCTGGTGGAGGGAGGTGCTGCTGACCAGGCTGGTGGAGGGAGGTGCTGCTGACCAGGCTGGTGGAGGGAGGTGCTGCTGGCCAGGCTGGTGGAGGGAGGTGCTGCTGGCCAGGCTGGTGGAGGGAGGTACTGGCCAGGCTGGTGGAGGGAGGTACTGGCCAGGCTGGTGGAGGGAGGTGCTGCTGGCCAGGCTGGTGGAGGGAGGTACTGGCCAGGCTGGTGGAGGGAGGTACTGGCCAGGCTGGTGGAGGGAGGTACTGGCCAGGCTGGTGGAGGGAGGTACTGGCCAGGCTGGTGGAGGGAGGTGGTGCTGGCCAGGCTGGTGGAGGGAGGTGCTGCTGACCAGGCTGGTGGAGGGAGGTGCTGCTGGCCAGGCTGGTGGAGGGAGGTACTGGCCAGGCTGGTGGAGGGAGGTGGTGCTGGCCAGGCTGGTGGAGGGAAGGTTATCCAGGCTTGTGCCAGAGATAGGGAGGAAGGGGGGGGGGGAGCAAGGCAGAATAATCGGGAGTGTTGGTTAGGATTATGTTGGGGTGGACTGAAGGTGTAGGCTTGACTTATCGGATAAGCGGATTAGCTGCCGGTCAAGATAGGTGTACAGAGGTTATGTACAGGTGTGTGCTGACTATGTACAGGTGTGTGCTGACTATGTACAGGTGTGTGCTGACTATGTACAGGTGTGTGTGTTGACTATGTACAGGGGGACTATGTCCTACAACTGTAGAACTTCTCAACCCTGACCAATTTAAAAGAGGCAGGTTAGGATGTATTACTAACCCGACACAGTGGGTATTTAAAATCATTAATTATAATTATAGAAATATCTTTAATTTTAAAACCTATGTAGGTTAGGTCCTATATATGAAGTCCTATATGAAAGGAGAAAACATGTTCTAATTACTGTACTGATAAAAGTGGTAGATCTTCTAAGGTCAACATCCCCAAATCTGAATAGATCGATACCAGAAAATGAAATGTCGTATGAATTTAATTCCTGATTCGGTCTCCTGTCTCCTCTGGCTGGTCTCCTGTCCCCCCTGGCTGGTCTCCTGTCCCCCTGGCTGGTCTCCTGTCCCCCCTGGCTGGTCTCCTGTCCCCCTGGCTGGTCTCCTGTCCCCCTGGCTGGTCTCCTGTCCCCCTGGCTGGTCTCCTGTCCCCCCTGGCTGGTCTCCTGTCCCCCCTGGCTGGTCTCCTGTCCCCCTGGCTGGTCTCCTGTCCCCCCTGGCTGGTCTTCTGTCCCCCCTGGCTGGTCTCCTGTCCCCCCTGGCTGGTCTCCTGTCCCCCTGGCTGGTCTCCTGTCCCCCCCGGCTGGTCTCCTGTCCCCCCCGGCTGGTCTCCTGTCCCCCCCGGCTGGTCTCCTGTCCCCCCTGGCTGGTCTCCTGTCCCCCCTGGCTGGTCTCCTGTCCCCCCTGGCTGGTCTCCTGTCCCCCCTGGCTGGTCTCCTGTCCCCCCTGGCTGGTCTCCTGTCCCCCCTGGCTGGTCTCCTGTCCCCCCTGGCTGGTCTCCTGTCCCCCTGGCTGGTCTCCTGTCCCCCCTGGCTGGTCTCCTGTCCCCCTGGCTGGTCTCCTGTCCCCCCTGGCTGGTCTTCTGTCCCCCCTGGCTGGTCTCCTGTCCCCCCTGGCTGGTCTCCTGTCCCCCTGGCTGGTCTCCTGTCCCCCCCGGCTGGTCTCCTGTCCCCCCCGGCTGGTCTCCTGTCCCCCCCGGCTGGTCTCCTGTCCCCCCTGGCTGGTCTCCTGTCCCCCCTGGCTGGTCTCCTGTCCCCCCTGGCTGGTCTCCTGTCCCCCCTGGCTGGTCTCCTGTCCCCCCTGGCTGGTCTCCTGTCCCCCCTGGCTGGTCTCCTGTCCCCCTGGCTGGTCTCCTGTCCCCCCTGGCTGGTCTCCTGTCCCCCCTGGCTGGTCTTCTGTCCCCCCTGGCTGGTCTCCTGTCCCCCTGGCTGGTCTCCTGTCCCCCCTGGCTGGTCTCCTGTCCCCCCTGGCTGGTCTCCTGTCCCCCCTGGCTGGTCTCCTGTCCCCCTGGCTGGTCTCCTGTCCCCCTGGCTGGTCTCCTGTCCCCCTGGCTGGTCTCCTGTCCCCCTGGCTGGTCTCCTGTCCCCCCTGGCTGGTCTCCTGTCCCCCTGGCTGGTCTCCTGTCCCCCCTGGCTGGTCTCCTGTCCCCCCTGGCTGGTCTCCTGTCCCCCCTGGCTGGTCTCCTGTCCCCCCTGGCTGGTCTCCTGTCCCCCCTGGCTGGTCTCCTGTCCCCCCTGGCTGGTCTCCTGTCCCCCCTGGCTGGTCTCCTGTCCCCCCTGGCTGGTCTCCTGTCCCCCCTGGCTGGTCTCCTGTCCCCCCTGGCTGGTCTCCTGTCCCCCCTGGCTGGTCTCCTGTCCCCCCTGGCTGGTCTTCTGTCCCCCCTGGCTGGTCTCCTGTCCCCCCCTGGCTGGTCTCCTGTCCCCCTGGCTGGTCTCCTGTCCCCCCTGGCTGATCTCCTGTCCCCCCTGGCTGGTCTCCTGTCCCCCTGGCTGGTCTCCTGTCCCCCTGGCTGGTCTCCTGTCCCCCTGGCTGGTCTCCTGTCCCCCTGGCTGGTCTCCTGTCCCCCTGGGTTTTAATCTTCTAACCCCACAACCCCTTGTCATCCAATACCTCGAGATTCTCTTTTTTCCTTTTTTTTTTTTTGCTGGAGATTCTGCCCCTAGAGCCCTTATACATTCCCCTGCTCCCCCCCACCCACCTCTTCATCTATCCTCCCCCCTCCCGTCCCCTCCCTCTCCCCACCTCACCCTCTTCTTCCTCTCTACCTCCCTACCCCTTATTCCCCTTGACTATAATCAGGTCGCTGCCCTCTTCCTCCTCTCTCTCATGCCCTCTCCCTCATGACTGTCATGCTCTCCCCCCCTCTCCCTCATGACTGTCATGCCTTACTCTCACCCCCCAGTGGACTGTCACATGCCCTCCCTCTCTCTCTTCCCTTCCCTTCCCTTCACCAGACTCGCCTCATTCTCTCCCATCTCGCGCGTCTGACTTTCATGTCCCTTCCCTCTCCTCTAGCCCATTTCTCCCCCCCCCCCCACCCAGACTGTCATCTCTCCCCCCCCCCCCCATCCTGACCGTCATCTTCCCCCCCCCCCTCCCCCACTCCCCCCCACTCCCCCCCACTCCCCCCCCCCACCCCCACCCCCCCAGACCATGATCAGGTGGTCGGGTGTCGCGACAAACGAGTGAGTGTCTTTGTAACAATAGACGCCGCTTCTTCCTTCTGGCACGATTAATTATCATGGGGAAAAATGCCGCCTTGACTGCTGAAGGTTGAGCTTAAAAGTGTGTGTGTGTGTGTGTGTGTGTGTGTGTGTGTGTGTGTGTGTGTGTGTGTGTGTGTGTGTGTGTGTGCTCACCTAGGTGTGCTTACGGGGGTTGAGCTTTGGCTCTTTGGTCCCACCTCTCAACTGTCAATTAATTGATGTACAGATTCCTGAGCCTACTGGGTTCTATCATATCTACATTTGAAACTGTGTATGTGTGTGTGTGTGTGTGTGTGTGTGTGTGTGTGTGTGTGTGTGTGTGTGTGTGTGTGTGTGTGTGTGTGTGTACAGTAAACGTCTGCGTGTATGTATTCAACGAGTTCTTGGAGAATCATATAACATCCATGAGAGACAGAGAGAGCAAAAGGCCATTAGCGAAAGAGAGAGAAATACTTTTTCTGCTATGCAAAATCTAGAAAGACAACTACACCTTATTGGCTCCCCCCTGCGCAAGGGGGGAGGGAACTTTCACAGAGAAATGAGCGAAATATTGAGCAACAGTAGGATTCAGGTTTCGGTGAGCCCTTAAATGAATTCTTCATGAATGTGATACGAACATCAGATCATGTATCAGATGTCACATTATCTTGAGGTTATCTTGAAATCATTTCGGGGCTTTAGTGTCCCCGCGGCCCGGTCCTCGACCAGGCCTACACCCCCAGGAAGCAGCCCGTGACACCTGACTAACACCCAGGTACCTATTTTACTGCTAGGTAACAGGGACATAGGGTGGAAGAAACTTTGCCCACTGTTTCTCGCCGGTGCCTGGGATCGAACCCAGGACCACAGGATCACAAGTCCAGTGTGCTGTCCGCTCGGACAGCACCTTAACCCCACTTCATTTTGAAGTAGCCATAGACAGTATGCCCATGCACTCTGCACCAGGCCCTGATTTTTTTAGGCCTAGGGTTGACTTTAGTTAGGTTGCATAGTTAGTTTTAGTATGTCATTTGGATTATACGAGTAGTACGAAACGCGAGCTAAATAGACACATAAAGTTATTGAAAATAACAGTGTAAACTCCGTAGAGTTTCTTGCCACTGAAACTTACTTAAAATATGGTGAACTATTTCTTTCCAGAAGGAAGGCAGAGGAAACTGGTGGGGGTGTAAATATGAAAATCTAACTATCCTAGTGTGAGGGATATTCAAAATCTAATTGTTTTAGACCCTTCAGACCTGCCCTCATGAGGTACCAGTGACTTTATTAACTCATTTTCTGGAGGATATCCTCATAATGCACTCAAAAAGTTTGCCAGTGCAGGCTACTGATCACATGGCCCTGCATGACTGACCATCCTGAGTGATGGGGGGTGGGTACCGGCATGCCATAGCCAGCTCTTCACACACTGTAACCCTTCACATAGTCTAGGGTAGCTGCATAAATAACCTTCTTCATTAGTATGTTAATACAAAGATATATTTCTGTTAGTGTCACAAGCAGGACACATCACCTCACTGAATAATTGGCGGAAAAGGTGGTTAATCTCTGGAAGTCTCATCTTTTCCTGCTCGAGTAAGTTCAATGTTCTTCACAAGTTCTTGCTAGCGGTGACAGTCATAGACAGGACCCAGTTGTGATCTTGGCTCACTCAGCACAAGTGCTTATCTTGAGGTTATCTTGAGATGATTTCGGGGCTTTAGTGTCCCCGCGGCCCGGTCCTCGACCAGGCCTCCACCCCCAGGAAGCCAGCTGACTAACTCCCAGGTACCTATTTACTGCTAGGTAACAGGGGCATTCAGGGTGAAAGAAACTTTTGCCCATTTGTTTCTGCCTCGTGCGGGAATCGAACCCGCGGCACAGAATTACGAATCCTGCGCGCTATCCACCAGGCTACGAGGCCCCCCTGTGCATATACGTGCTGCTGTATTCAATGGTGTCGATGTATTAGTTGATGTATTAGGTGATGTATTGGGTGATGTTGGAATACCTAGGTGTTCAGTCAGTATATCCTCGTTAAGAGGCCCGGGTATAGTCCGGGTATAGCCTCCTGACGACACTAATTACTTGTGAACTTGTACTACACGAGTCTTGGTAACGAGACCATCAGGACCAGGATTCATGCAACCTCCAACGAAACCTCTACATCTTTCCTCGATCACGATGGCTTTGTTCACATTTATTAAACAGTTTACGATTTTCGAAACTTCACAACCCAAGGTTATTATTGTTGTTAAGGACCTCGTAGTGCCTCGGAGCTCATAAACTGCTTAATGAATGCAAACAATGCGGCCATATTTAAGGAAAGATGAAGAGGTTTCGTAAGTAGATGCATTAATGCTTGATTAATCCTGGCCACACCGGCTCGCACACTTACCGGTGGTCGAGACGCAGCTCTTGGGTCACTAAGCAGCCCGGGGCCAGATTCACGAAGCAGTTACGCAAGTACTTACGAACCTGTACAACTTTCCTCAATCTTTGACGGCTTTGGTTACATGTATTTAAGAGTTAATGAGCTCCGAAGCACCAGGAGGCTGTTTATAACAATAACAACAGTTGATTGGCAAGTTTTCATGCTTGTAAACTGTTTAATAAATGTAACCAAAGCCGTCAAAGATTGAGGAAAGATGTACACGTTCGTAAGTGCTTGCGTAACTGCTTCGTGAATCCAGACTCGCTCACACGCTTCCGAAGACTTTGACTCCAGCAAGAGGGAGACGCTCAGTGTCTCATCACATGGACCCAAGTCGAGATGAAGTTAAGATTCCCTTAAGTGCAGGTGAATTTCCTTCACTTTTTTTTTAGATCATGTTCTAATTGCATTGTTCGCGTCCCGCAGCTGTCACACTCACGCTTCTCTCTTCATTCAGTCCAACTACTTTGCCTGGACGGTAGAGCGACGGTGTCACTTCATGCAGGTCAGAGTTCAATCCCCGACCGTCCAAGTGGTTGAGCACCATTCCTTGCCTCCGTCCCATCCCAAATCCTTATCCTGATCTCTTTTCCATGCTATATAGTCTAACGGCTTAGCGCTTTCCCTTGATAATTCTCTCCCTCCCTCTTCATTCATATTCTCATTCATTCTCATTCTCGAGAGAGAAAGCGCGCGCGCGAACACGCGCACTGTCGGACACTGAGACCAGTGGTGGGCGAGCACCCCCGGCATTGAGCCCTAACAAGGCACTCAAACCGAAAATGACCTGAAGTTAGTTCAATGACTGGTCCAAGAATTGCGATGACCTGAAAGCTTCTTAACCTTACAACCCTTAACAGTTGTCCAGAAACTCTTCAGCGTGAGAGCCAATGGAATGAAGGAACTTGATTGGATTTTAGATACTGAGGTGAGACGCAGGTATTTAGAGTGTTTCTTCATCGTGAAGGGGCCCAACCACTTGGGCTGGACGGTAGAACGAGGGTGTCGCTTCATGCAGGTCGGTGTTCAATCCCCGACCGTCCAAGTGGCTGGGCACCATTCCTTTTCCCCCCCGTCCTATCCCAAATCCTTATCCTGATCCCTTCCAAGTGCTATATAGTGGTAATGGCTTGGCGCTTTCCACTGATAATTCCCTTCCCTTCATCGTGAAGGGATTTAACAAGGAAAATGAGCTTTAAGGGTAGGTAGTGGAGGCTGAGGGAGGGCTCTGCCTACCTACCTTGTGTAGCTCCGGGGCTCAACAGCCTTGCGGCCCGGTCTCCGACCAGACCTCCCGGTTGATCGTCTGGTCAACCAGACTGTTGGACGCGGCTGCTCGCTGCCTGACGTATGACTCACAGCCTGGTTGATCAGGTATCCTTTGGAAGTGTTTGTCAAGTTCTCTCTTGAACACTGTGAGGGGTCGGCCAGTTATGCTATATACCAAACGTAAGATATACATATGCATGAGAGAGGAAAATACACATTATTTTTTTTTCACGTGCTTGCAGATGACGCAAAACTGACGAGGAATGTAAAAACAGACGACTACAGAAAGTTACAGGGAGATTTTGACAAATTCCAAGATGAATGATCCGGGATGAAGGCGATGAATCACAATAACGTGGCTGAAGTATGTTGACCAGACCACACACTAGAAGTTGAAGTACTATCCCCTACACCTTACTTTCCTCCTCAGCTCTCTCTTGCCTATTTATTGCCTGTCCCTACCTGTCCTCATCACAATCGACTTGAATGGTCCAGGACGGACCGAAACGTCGTCGTCCCTTCAACTTTTAGTGTGTGGTCTGGTCAACATCCGGGATGAAGAGTACTCATCACTGACGCTCTGGTATTCCGTGAGGCATGGTTCTGTCATATGAGGATAATGAGTCCAGATCATTCATGACTGCCAACTGATGTTGACTTTTTAATAGTTGTCATTCTCTCTCGCTTGTTCCAGTCTGGGTTTGTTATTTTGTAAGGCTTGAGAATCTTTATCATCATCTTGGGCCCTCCCATTCTTATAGTGACTGTTGTCGTAGTTATCTTGTTATATCTATAGTTATATATACTTACCTAGTTATAGGGAGCCGGTCGGCCGAGCGGACAGCACGCTGGACTTGTGATCCTGTGGTCCCGGGTTCGATCCCGGGCGCCGGCGAGAAACAATGGGCAGAGTTTCTTTCACCCTATGCCCCCGTTACCTAGCAGTAAAATAGGTACCTGGGTGTTAGTCAGCTGTCACGGGCTGCTTCTTGGGGGTGGAGGCCTGGTCGAGGACCGGGCCGCGGGGACACTAAAGCCCCGAAATCATCTCAAGATAACCCACCTCCTTCACCTTGTTCTCCCCGTCTTGCAATACGCTAGTCATAAGGGAACGCTGCAGTAGTTACTACTCCAGACAGTTTGTTCTCTGTAAGTGCAATTGCATCATAATTCTCCTGGTGTATGTATTCCCTAGGTTCATTTGTCTTGTTATCTCTTCGACATTTGTGTACATTATTTTGAAGTTCTCTTCGTCCTCTACTTCTTCAGTTTCTATCTCCCTTATCCTCTGTTCCCAGGATGGTGAGTGAGTGGGGAGGGAGGTTGATGGTGGGGCAGAGTAACTGGTCGTGTCAGCATATGGAGGTAGTAGCTGAATGAGAGTTATCTTGAGGTTATCTTGAGATGATTTCGGGGCTTTTAGTGTCCCCGCGGCCCGGTCTTCGACCAGGCCTCCACCCCCAGAAAGCAGCCCGTGACAGCTGACTAACTGCCAGGTACCTATTTTACTGCTAGGTAACAGGGACATAGGGTGAAAGAAACTCTGCCCATTGTGTCTTGCCGGCGCCCGGGATCGAACCCGGGACCACAGGATCACAAGTTGGGTATATGGGAAGCTGTGAGGGTTGGGACAAAGGGTTTTTCTTTTTTAATAAGGGGATACGAATCATGATTGGTCAGGAGGTGGATTGGAAAGAGTGAGGGTTAAGATGTGATTGGTTGATGTATGGGAAAGGATTAGACTGAATGAGGCATTAAACGATAAGGTTCGTGGGGGGGGGGGAAGGGGGAGGCTAGGGAACAGGGTGGAGGTGAATCAATCCAATCAGTGTGGCATTAGAACATAGGATTTATGTGGTTATAGGTAGAGAAAGGAAGCGTGTTGAAACAGTGAAAAGTTGAATGATTTATGGTGCTGTTGAGGTTGGCCTTGGGATGTGGCACTGGGGACCGAGGCTTGACACTACCCACCCATCTCTTGTACCTGCTTTATGACCTCGGCGCTGAAGCTCGCTCCCACTTTTATATCTTTCTCAATACATACTTTTCTCCAACCTGGTAATTACTGAAGTTCTTCGTTCCTAGAATTCTGTTGTGTAGTCTTCTTCATAAACGTGATCCTTACCGGCTATTTGTCCCTTCTATCTTGAGGTTATCTTGAGATGATTTCGGGGCTTTTTAGTGTCCCCGCGGCCCGGTCCTCGACCAGGCCTCCACCCCCAGGAAGCAGCCCAAGACAGTTGACTAACACCCAGGTACCTATTTTACTGCTAGGTAACAGGGGCATAGGGTGAAAGAAACTCTGCCCATTGTTTCTCGCCGGCGCCTGGGATCGAACCCAGGATCACAGGATCACAAGACCAGCGTGCTGTCCGCTCGGCCGACCGGCTCTAGCCTGAAAATGTTTTAAATTTTTTTCTTTCTCTGTCCACCATCTGCATCTCTGTTTGGATCGCTTTATAGCAGCTCAGTTCTTCACTGTCCACTTCTCGCTTTCAGGAGGCTTCCGGTTCCTTCAGTCCTACCATTACTATCGCTATTTGTCTCTCTAGTAGGCTATTGGTTCCCTGTGCTGCTTCCTTCCTTGTGGCGGCCTGTGGCTCGTATCTCCCTTGTCCCATGTTTTGTATGGGATGCCTATTATTTGAGAGTTCTTATTTCCTATTTACCTTCGTGAGAGGTTTGTGTGGTGTGTGTGTGTGTGTGTGTGTGTGTGTGTGTGTGTGTGGGTGGGTGGGTGTGGGTAAACGTTTTCACTTAGATGCGCTTGGAGGGTCGAGTTAGGCTCCTGGCCCCGCCTTCCGAATGTTCTAATATTAAAGCAATGACTCATTTCTCATGCTTTTATCATATTTGCAATTTAAAATTTTGAATTCATTAGCTTCAACTACGTCTGCGTCTAACCTATTCCACTTATTGACAGCTCTAACGATGAAAAAGTTCTTTCTGATATCTGTGATTCTGTTCCTAGCTTTCTGTTCTGTTCGTTCTGTTCCTAGCTTTCAACAATGCTGCGTTGTCTACTTTGTAAGTTTCCCTTAGAATCTTGTATATTGTTATCATGTCCCCTCCCTCTCCCCCCTGTCTCCAGCAGTGCGGTAAGGTCCAGTTTTCTGTCTTTCCTCATAGCTCAATCCCTCCACCCACAAACACCACCCAGTGTGCTAAGCCTTTAATCCTAGCAGGCTTCCTACTGGCCTACACAATCCTAGATTGCAGATGTCAACTTGACATCTCTCAACACAACTCTCAAACTACTGGCCCAGTGTTAATCACTTCATTACAGCAAACAATTACTACATTAACTCACCAGTATTCACATGGGGCAGGCCACTACCATGGGAAGATGGGGCCCACCACCATGGGAGGATGGGGTCCACCACCATGGGACGATGGGGTCCACCACCATGGGACGATGGGGATCCACTACCATGGGAGAATGGGGTCCACTACCATGGGACGATGGAGTCCACCACCATGGGACGATGGGGTCCACTACCATGGGAGGATGGGGTCCACCACCATGGGACGATGGGGATCCACCACCATGGGAGAATGGGATCCACCACCATGGGAGGATGGGGTCCACCACCCATGGGAGAATGGAGTCCACCACCATGGGAGGATGGGGTCCACTACCATAGGAGGATGGGGTCCACCACCCATGGGAGGATGGGGTCCACCACCATGGGAGAATGGGGTCCACCAGCATTGTGACGTCCCACCTTTGCCCCGGCTACCCAGAACCAGGATCTTATCAATTGCTGGACGTGAGTCTTCAAGTCAGCAGTGATTCCCACGCCATCGTCCCGCCAATATGTCATCTCCTGCCCGACGTCTGTGACACTCTCTCTCTCTGGTCCTCCTCAACGCTGTGTTCTTCAAGACTCTTACCGCTATTAGTTCCCAGTCGCGCCGGGTCGTTCAAGTTACCACCCAGTTGCTCATAATTGGTGATTGTGTGGGGGTGTAGGGGGAGGGGTGATTGTGTGAACAGTGATACACCTGGCTAGTGGCACCATCAACACGGTGACACACCTGGTTAGTGGCGCCATGCACACAGTGGCACACCTGGTTAGTGGCGCCATGCACACAGTGACACACCTGGCTAGGGGCACCATGCACACAGTGGCACACCTGACTAGTGGCACCATGAACACGGTGATACACCTGGCGAGTGGCACCAGGTACACGGCGACACACCTGGTTAGTGGCGCCATGCACACAGTGACACACCTGGCTAGTGACACCAGGCATACGGTGACACACCCGTTTGTATCATTCCTTAAGACTGACACCAAAACAGTGATGGTGGCTGATAACGGTGATCATGAGGCTCCGGCAACTGTGACGGACGTCACCGTTGCCGGAGCGTGTGTGGCAAAGGTCAAACTTGCCACGCTCGCCACGCGGATAATTTGCCACAAACACACAGCACCGCCATAAGGTTGAGATTGCCTTGGAAATAAAATTTTGCCTCTAATTTACCATTCGGCATCGCCGTTGTGGTATGATAATCATTCAAATTTGACTTGTGCTTTTTGGTAGAGGTTTCTATGGAGGGAGGGAGGGGGAGGTAGGGGTAGGGGGGGTCACGGGGCAGGTGGAGGGGGTGGGTGTGGCGACAGACTAAGGTGGGGGGGGACATGCATGTAAGGGGGGGAGGGGCTGAGGGCCTGAAATACTTGGACGGCGCCGTCTTGAACATTGGCTTCATCCACTGTGCATGTGCAGAGTTACTCGCGCTAGGTCTCAGCCAATCAGCGCATAGGGAGCAGGCCGCGCCGGCCAATCACACACCCGCATTGCTGCTCAGGTGTGCAGCGAACTTCTGCTTTTTTATGTTGCCACGTGTGGAATAATGGATGTTTGAGACATTTTTTTTTTACCTCCGGCAAGTCTAATATTAATAACCGGGGGAGTTTTTTGCTTTGGCAAGGGAGGAGAAGCGGTGCTAAGGATGCAAGTATAGTGCAGGATCAATACGTGATGCGGTGTGTGTGTGTGTGTGTGTGTGTGTGTGTGTGTGTGTGTGTGTGTGTGTGTGTGTGTGTGTGTGTGTGTGTGTGTGTGTGTGGAGGGCCTGTGAGGCACTGATCCTGACCCTCTGGGGGTCGTGGTGGGAGGTGCCACAATGCAACACATTCCTTGAATTCCTTTACCTAAGTCGTCAAAAAGGCTACAGTTGGCGTCCAGGCGACTCCCTTCCAATATCACCGAACATTCGCAGCGGGGAATGGAAATGAATATACTCTTGCTGGGTATATTAAATGTGTGTGTGTGTGTGTGTGTGTGTGTGTGTGTGTGTGTGTGTGTGTGTGTGTGTGTGTGTGTGCGCGCGCGCGCGCGCAGCGTGTCACATCTTGCGTGTGTCTAAAACATTTGTCACTGGAGTTGTATTAAAGCGTCTGTGAATATTTTGTTAACTGGTGTTCATCTTATTATCGCCTTTACTGATTTCTTTGCAGCTCTCATTGTGTATCCTCCCTCTCTTTCCCTCCAGCCTTCCCTCCCTCCCTCCTTCCTTCCCTCCTCCCCTCCTTCCCCTACTCCCTCCACTATATAATCCCTGGCTTCTTCTTTACCTGTGTATCTCTCCCCTCTCCTCCAACTCTGCGTCCCTCCTACCTTCCCTCTCTCTCTCTATCTCTCCCCAACCCTCCCTCCCCCCTCCCTCTTCCACCCTCCCTCCTCTCCTACCTTCCCTCCCACCACCACTGTCATTGGTTTCCACGACCTCGGAGATTAGCCGGTAATTCTTTCTTGTCTTGGCTGGTCGGTATGTTGATACCTGTAACACACCTGTAACACCTGCCAGCATGGTAACACCTGCAACACCTGTCAGTATGTTAACACCTGTCAGGATTTTTACATTTTTTAATTTCATTTCTTGATTATGCACCCCATACCAAGCCGTGGGCGGTGGTGGGCAGGGTTACAGAGGCACATAATGGGTTCAGGAACTGAAGTTCATAGTTCGTTTAGCTAAGCAAGTGACAGCCTTGTGAAGCTTGTTACTCAATTGTTAATGTTACATTAACAGCGGACAGCACGCTGGACGCGAGATCCTGTGGTCCCGGGTTCGATTACGGGCGCCGGCGAGAAAACAGTGGGCAGAGTTTCTTTCACCCTGATGCAGCTGTTACCTAGCAGTAAATAGGTACTTGGGAGTTAGTCAGCTGTCACGGGCTGCTTACTGGGTGTGTGTGTGGTGTGGGAGAAGAAAATAATAGTAGTTAATAACGGTTGATTGACAGTTGAGAGGCGGGCCGAAAGAGTAGAGCTCAACCCTCGCAAGCACAATTAGGTGAATACACACACACACACACACACACACACACACACACACACACACACACACACACACACACACACACACACACACACACACACTAAATATACATATATATATATATATATATATATATATATATATATATATATATATATATATATATATATATATATATATATATATATAGGGAAGGGAGTACCACCTCTAGCTGGAAGAAGGGGGACCCATAGCCTCGGAGGAAACCACGCATAACGCATTAGAGGGAATGTTTAGATCCCCTCCAATACAGTTTCTGTGTGCTTTTCTCCTACCACCCCC